>NW_027185383.1:2667046-2762046 GCF_022577435.1 Embiotoca jacksoni | reverse complement strand
AGCGCTTTAACATGGTTTTCCCATTCACACACTAATGAGACAGATCACCATGTAAGGCGCTGCCATCAGGAGAACATTCACACACTGATGGTACAACATCGGGAGCAACTCAGGGTTCAGTGTCTTGCTCAAGGACACTTAGGCATGTGGACAGGAGGAGCCGGGGATCAAACCACCGACCTTCCGATTAGTGTGCAACCCCCTCTACCAACTGAGCTACAGCCTCCTTAAGTGTCACACTTAAGTGTCTTTAATGATACCTCAGTATGCTGTAAATGATATCAAAAGAGGGGAAATTCTACGCAAGCGTTCCTGGTTGGGCATCAGAGGATCAAATTGGCCCCCCATCCGAGAGCGCCTGCATTATTGAAGCCTTTATGTTCGTGATGGGACCTTCTGTCAGGTAGCGGGGCTTTTTGAAGGGAGAAGATGGTTCTGTCTTTCACTTTCTTTATTTCCTCTGCGTGCCTCAAGGCCCCCTCCATCCTTTCTGGATTTATATAACAAGAGTTTTCAAACTTGTCAAGGAGCTGTGATTGGACTAACAATCTTCTGCAAAGCGCCTCTCCGCCAGCTTCATGTAGACATTTTTTTTTTTTTTTCTTGGTGGGACAATCACTCCGTCTCCTCCTTTTCCCTGTCCTCCTCCTCTGTCTCTTCTCTGTGGGAGTCCGTTATGGATGTCTATATAGTAAAGACAGGACTGATGTGTGAGGCCGAGCTTTTGCCAAGAGTTGGTTGTACCACATCGGAGGAGACGCTGAAGACTTTGTTATCGGGAGGGGAAATTTCATCTTCTATCGCCTCCTCTCCTTCGCTCGTCTTCCTCGCTCCCTCTTTGTATGTTTCATTTCCTTTCTTCCTCTCACCGCCGCTCAGCAGGGCGCCATTAACCATTCAGCACAGAGGGGCCTTGAGGAATTGAAAGCGACTGAGCAGAAAAAAGAATAGAAAAACTGAAACGGGAAAAGGAGACAGGGGAATTGGGAGGAGTGAGGGGGGAGGCCAAGAGGGGATGGAGTGAGGTGTTCGGGCGGCAGCGAGCCAGACGGGACACAGTGGCACACAGTGGAGATGGAGGGATTAGGGATTAAGCAAGAAGAAGATGGAGGGGAAAATGAACACATTTCCATGGAGATGAAAAGAGAAATCAGAGGAATGACAGGATGCGAGGAGAGGAATTATGAGCCAGGCAGGGGATGGAAGTTTGATAGCCAGCAGAAAAAAAGAGCACAGAGAAAGTGTGGCCGAGAGTTATAGAGAAAGAGCCGGGGAGGGATAGAGATGCACCCCGCACGCATGGGGTATGCTAATTATGGGATTTTGAATTATGAATGAGATTAATTGCATAGGCAGATGTGCATATATTCACATTTTCCTTCTCTTACTTCACCCCAGACACTTTTTTTAAATGATAATCCAGTTCCTCTGACAAAGGCACACCTCTTTCTGCTTACTCTTTGTCTTCCTTCTCCCTCTTTACTAATTTCCTCTCTGGCACGATGAGGCATCTGTTGAATAATTGCTGCTTAGCTCTATCCACGCAATTTATAAATCCGACTGTCACATGACTTGCAATCTCGGCGTTATATTTCTTCTCGCATACACGCACGCGCACACGCGATATCACCATTAGCTTGTTAATGTCTATAGAGCTTAGCATGACTTACGAGCCGTTTGGATGATTTGCTCTCTTTATGGGGTGTTTGTGCATTGATATTTTTTGCTTCCATTTGCATTTTGCATTTCCTGCTCTTTGACAGAAAAAAAAAAAAAAAAGATGTGTTTTCCCCCTCAGGTCCTGGCAACATGGAGACTGTATCTCTTTGCTGTCAAAGTGCCCACCAAGGTAAACGCTCCCCCGCTCTCACTGGAATTTTTATGGCTTTCACTTGCCAGCCTTGATCTCATGGTAATTCACAAGAGATGTAACAAAAAAAAAGAAAAAAAAAAAAGTAGAAGACTTTTCAGAGCAGGAGAAAAGAGATAACGATGATGACTGTGGTGATGATGTGGTGGAATGACGGCAGCGCTGATAATGATTACACAGGAGGATGATAAGTGGCAGGTGGCATAAAGCTATAGAGCGGTAGTTTAACATGTTGGGAAATATGCTTATTAGCTTTCTTGGCAATAAACTACATTAGCTATTTCTCCCTGCCTCCAGTTAGTGCAGAGCTAACCCCTGTAGCTCAGCACAAATACCATAGCTGTAGCTTCGTATAGGAGAGGCAATCAGAAGGTTCAGAGACTGTTTCTGTTGCAGGAGATTTGAGTGCAGCACTGTGGTGTGCATGGAGGACGGGGAAGCTATAACCTTACTGAATAAGTATTAAGAGTTACGTCGCTCAATCAACATCAGCACCTGAGTTACACACGTGTTTGGGACCACTGGTACATGCATGTTTTCAATTTCTCATGGACTTGAAACTTAAGCAGCGAGTGCATATCCAATTTCGGTCTAATTGTCGGAAAACAGAAAGAAGTCGCACAGAGTCAAATCTGGTGAGTAGGAGGTTTTGAGGTAAGGATTATGTTGCAGTAAGTGGGTGCATTGCAATATGAGAGAACCCAAGTGTCATCACGCCACAGTTCAGATCGTTTACATTTAATGTTTCCCTCCGAACGTCACAGTGAAGCTCGGTGTTGACGGTCTGACACCGGGGGACGAATTCATGGTGCACAACTTCACAAATGGTAAAGAAAACCCACCTGGTTGCTCCTGATCTGACGCACCTTCTTTAAGTCTTGGACAGCGCCCATCTTGAAACTTAAATGCCACTCAAAACGTTGTCATAGATTTTCTGAAGAATTGCAAGGGTCTCTGTTGACGACTTCACACAACCTTTGATGTGCGCTCACTGCTGTTGTTCAATGGTGAAATCTCATGAACTCGTACAAGTGGTCACAAAAATATGTGTAACTCAGGTGCTGATGTTGATTGAATGACTGCTGTGCTCCGTTTGCGTGCAACAGTCTCTGAACTTTTTTATTACAATCGTATGATTACTCATGTTTCTTGCCCCATCTTGACTTCCTTAAGTGATATCACTGCATTTCCAAATCTCAGCAGTTGCTTTAATGAGTACAATGTTTTAGTGACACAAAGAAAGTGGGCCAAACAAAGAAAATAAGATACAAGTTGTTTGAAGAAGTAATTCTCCTTTTGAAGATGGACTGCGTCAGTGTGGCTCACGGTTATATATTTTTTTTCCTGATATTTTCAGATGGAGGTCACCTTCAACTTTTTGGAAATCAGAGCAATGAACACCTACCCCGAACACCAGGTGAGAGACATTTTTTTCCCTGCTGTTTGGACCTGCACAGCGGTGTAAAGAATTGCAGTAGAAAAAAACAGTCCCGTCTGTGTGCAGGTGGTCATCGATACAGACAAGACAACCTACTCGCTGAGACTGCAATCCCAGGACCAGCTGGATCACATGGTCAGCCACATCAACTACGCCCTGTCCAGAGTCTTCAACAACTCCATTTACGCGTAAGCATCTCGGAGCCTCCCCTGATCTCGAGCAGAGAAACCAAGTCTTTTCTGTTTTTTGTGTTGTACGCGCTGAGGAGCGAAGACAAGTTGGCCAACGTTAACGGCACTCGACAGCGTGCTGGCAAGTTGACAGCTTCACTTTGGGGCTGCTTCCCTCTTCAACAGTCATTCTTGTTTTTGCTGTAGTTTGTATCCAGCTCATTTCTGTGTCACAGTGCGCTTTACCAGCCAGCAATCACGAGGATTAAATCAGCCAGCTGACACCGAGTAGGCCGTTACCTGAAGGCACTTTAAAAAATTTTTTTTTTTTATTTTCTACCAGTTTATGTAGTAAAAGCAGCGAGTAGCAGAGCACACAACCAACTACAGACTCAACCCTGCAGTCACAAAGCCATTCATACTCAGCTCAAAATCCTGAAGTAGGCGCTGAATGTCCTCTGCACACAGAAAGGAAAAATGCGGAGGACACGCATGAAAGAAAGGCCTGGATAGAGTTGCCTTCAAGTCTCGGAAATGTTTGTCCCGCAATCACGTGATTGCATGAGCATCCTGACAGGTCTGAGAGTGTATTTCTCTCTCTCTCTCTCTCTCTCTCTCTCTCTCTCTCTCTCTCTCTCTCTCTCTCGCTATCTATCTCTTTCTCTATCTTACTGTCTATCTCTCTATCTCTATCTCTCTATCTCTATCTCTCTATCTTACTATCTATCTCTCTATCTCTCTATCTCTCTATCTCTATCTCTCTATCTTACTATCTTACTATCTATCTCTCTATCTCTCTATCTCTATCTCTCTCATTATCTCTTTCTGTATCTCTATCTTTATCTCTATTTCTCTCTCTCTATCGCTCTATCTATATCTCTCTCCATCTATCTCTATCTCCATCTCTATCTATCTCTATTTCTATTTCTCTCTCTCTCTCTCTCGGGCCTCATCTACAATTTCTAACAGCAATAGGGTTGACTGTGCTCAACAAGGCTACATCCACACGGTCATCTTTCCCAATGACTCTTTTCCATTAGGGAGCATGGCGGATGATTGCTTCTCAATGCGAACATTTAAAGAGACTATGGAGAGGGGAGAGAACAGAGGGAGGGGCGTTGTTGTGGGTTTGATTGCGTGGCCTTCTAACCGATTGCTTCTGCTGCATTGAAGTACAGAATACAGATAATATGAAGATAACGTACACACACACACACGTTCTCAAGCCGGATGATGATGATGGTGCAAATAAGGTAGGGATTAAGGTCACGGATGTGGTTAGGTGTTGTGTGTGATTTGTTGACAAATGGGATTAAGGATGGTGTGTCTAGAATTCAACAATATATCAGTGTAATCCTATCAAAAAGCCAAAGCAGGTACAGCACAGTATTATGTATGGATACAGTATTTACTTTATGATCCCTGTCCTTACTCTTTTCTGCTTACTGAATGTGGGTTTTTTTGGGGTGAAAAATATTTTCATAGAGAACACCAGTAATCTGATGTTTCTTCTTATACAAATGCTGCAGGGAGCTTGAAATAGCATCTCAGGGATTCAATTTTACAGTTTTACATGTTATTTATTCACAACTAAAGCACCGTCATAAGCAGTTTCCACTCCGCAGATGTTCACGTTACGTCTTTATTCTGACTGGAGCAGCTATAATCAATGAAAGACAAGCCTGCTGCAAATTAGCATCTTGCCAATGCAAATAAGACAGTGTTAAAATTTCAAAAATATTATGCAGCTGTGTTTCGTTTAGTAGGCATAAACTAATTTTAGCTCCTGAATGTGCAAGTCAAATGCTCCTTTGGTTTCCTTATTGAACTGGAATCTGCTTGAGATATTTTTTTGATATTAATGTTCTGCAGGAGGAGTACTAGCAGGGAATGGGAGGGTTATACTCAATCATTTACACTAAGGAGCAACCTGTATGTAGTCTCTGGGGCACTGGAGTGCACCACTTAAACATCTGGGAGTTCAGTGCTTTGCTCAAGGGCACTTCAGCTGCAGCTGAGGGAGGAGAAAGTATAATATTTACCAACCACTTTTTTCCCCTTCAACTTGAGACCAGAGTCTTTATCCAGGTTAGTGACCCTGCAGAGCATATAGATAAAGAAGATGATATACTTTTTGATATACTTGGGTGCATTATGGCTTTTTAATGAAATGTCTCAACAGCTATTGGATGGATTGCTGTGGAAATAGATACATATATCCATGGGGCCCTGATCACGAACTGCAATGACTTTGGGGGTCCCTTGACTTCTATTTAAGCACCACTAGTGGTTTTTATTAGGGATGGGCATTTTGGGCGAAAATACAATTTGATTTTCACTGGGGACTATTTGAGCATTCTTTTGAAGATACCCCTTCCCCAGCATGCATGCATGTACATGCGCACACACACACACACGCACACGCACACACGCACACGCACACACGCACACACACACACACACACACACACACAAAGACAGTGTGTGGACAATTTTGCACTCACCACTTAAGTTGTTGATTGAATCTGAATTTTTTTAAAGCTTAGTGGATAGAAGTATTGATTTGTGTAGCATCAGAGCACAAAATGTATAAACTGAGAATAGCTGGATGGTGTGTCAATCATGAGTCAGTATTAAAGGATAGAAAATCGAACTACATGTTGCTCTCTGAATGTCTTGTGGTCTGAAATCTGTGGGATGTTAGATAAAACCGGTTTCAGCACAAAGGCAGATGATTGACAAAATCATTGTGTACATTGTACCACGGAGTAGCAGCTGATGAGGAAGCAAGCAATTTCAAATGTATTGAAGAAGACTCGGTGAACACATGACAGATGGGCCCCCCCCCGAGGGCAAAGTCCAGACCTGAACCAGTTTAAATTTATTTCAATATATCCACATTGCATCAGACTCCAAAGACTCTGTGTTTGATTATGACGACTGTGAGTGGTATGAAGGGACCAAGCCATCCAGGCTCCGGCAAAGAATTTCAACCACAAGTGTATATTTCTACTGTGGTATTTAGAAAAATTAGTGGAGTGTTGGATCTGTCTTGATCTGATTGGAAACCCGTCGATACTTTGTCCCACCCACCGATAGCCGTAACCTGATTGCCCCACAGGCCTGTCAATCAAACAGACACGCCCCCCCAAAACACAGCTTTTTGAAGTTTATTTTAGAATTAATGATGGGATTATTTTTATAATACACTGTACCGACACTGCTGCTTCCCACTTGAATGAAAGGACAACCACTGATGTCCGCTCCTCATTTGTGCATTTTATGAAGGCAGGACAAAAGACTGTCCACAATGTCTTAGGTCTTATTATTAATAAGAAGTGACTTTAGCTAGAAAAATGCAATTACTCTTGGAGAAATTCTATTAACTTTGAATTTCATGAGACTAGTTGAATGGGAGTCTATGGAGCCAGAAGCTTTTTGGAGCCAACCTTAGGCCAGAGCACAAATCTACAAAGCTGCTTCGATCCTCTCCTCTCTCTGTTGTTTTCTTTCAGTCCTCCTATTTGCCGAGCAGAGGGAGACCTGCCCGATGGGACTCACAAGTTTTCACCAAACTCTGAATCATCACTAGAACCCCAGAAAACCTGCGGTGAGTCTCTGCAACCCTTCTGACTGCATCACACACGCACACACACACACACACACACACACACACACACACACACACACACACACACACACACTCACTCAAATGTACACACACTTATACACACTTATACACAGAGTCCACACAGACAGCACTTCAGAGTCCATCCACCCACTCACTTACTAACTTGCACCAAGTCATTTTGGAGACTTGTCCTTAAGTGGGTCAGAAGACCAAAGTTATTGGATGCACTTGCTTTCTGCCAGTAATCCCATTAATCTACAAGAAGCACTCCTTCATGGTGCCGTACTTTCATCTCACCTCAATATTTACAGCGAATCTCTCTCTTTCTCTGCTGACTATCTCAATTTCCTTCTTTCATCTTCACCCTGCATCCTTTCTCCTCTCCATTTCTTTCCATGTCCTCCACCCTGCTTCATTCTATCTTTGCCATGTCTGATTTGTTCCAATCTGCTTTGGATTGATTTGTTCTCTTCGCCTCCATATTTCAGGAGGTTTTTCTGAGACCTATGCCGCTCTTTGTGACTACAACGGTATCGGCTGCAAAGAAGAAGTGCAGTGGGTGAGGAAACAATTCTGGTTATACACTGCTCAAAAAGCTCGGCCAAAATACAAGAAATAAACACGGAACTTGAGGAATTAATGACTTAATACCAGTGAAATGATCCGTCACTGCAGCAGGTTCATTTTACTTGACAAGAAATCTTGAAATATGCTTGTTTCAGTCTAGAAATAAGAACACTGTCTGGTGTTCAAAGGTTTAAAATAATTGGAAAAGGCTGTTGTTTTTTTTTAATCAAAAGTGAAATACACTGAATATGAGTAAATAATTCTTAATTTTAGCACACGAAAAAGAATGATTGCCAAGAAACAAAAGAATAAATCACTATTTTAAGTGGAAATTACTTACTACTGGTGGAGTAGTGATAACGGTAATAATAATATTAATACAACTTTATTTGTATAGCACCTTTCATACAAGTAATTTAGCTAAAGGTGCTTTACAGCAAGAACATAACATGTAGTTTTCCACATAAAAACAGACATGAAGGAACATAAAAACATGTTAAAATATAATTTAAAAATATAACAAAATTCAATTCATAAGAACAGATGCAATTAAACACAGCAACAATAGAGTAGGTATAGAAGCAGGTAAGTTTAAATCCATATTTGATTTTAAATCAGACCTTAATCTTTTACAGCTTTTCCTTCTCAGTCAACCACACACACACACACACACACACACACACACACACACACACACACACACACACACACACGTTCATACAGCTATCTTTGTGTGGACATTTTTTGACATAATGCATTCCCTAGCCATTTACCACCACACCTATGTGCCTAAACCCAACCCTTACCCGAACCTAAACATAATTCTAACCTTGAACCTAAAAACCAGATCTTAACCCTCAAAACACAGTTTGAAGGGCTACTCCGATAGTCTAAAAGGAAACCTGGTCCTCTCAAAGATAGTTAGACAAGTACACACACTAATGTTGGAGTTCTGCCTGCCATCAGGACCATCTCGGGATTCAGTGTTTTCAGCATGAGGAGTGGAGAAACCGGCAATCAAAGCATTGACCTTACAAATACTAAGCAACCTGCTCTACAATCTGAGCCACAGCCAACACAGAAATTAATTAACATTTATTGACAATTGAAAGTAGTCTGGAAATCTTTATAGTTTGAGTAATTCTAGTTTCAAGACACACTGCTTAAAGTCAGGTTCTGATTACCTTGTAGGGGAACGTTTACAGACATGTTCCTCGTATCTAGTTAAAAGTAACTCAAAGACAAAGATGCTGATCAGGAAAAGGCAAATTACATTTACTTGAATTAAATCCAGTGATCTGCCTAAGAAAGCACAAGGTGGTCAATTTATACTAAAAACAAAACCAATTTTACCTGGTGAAATCCCCAGTTTTTCCATTGTACTGTTTGTTCTTTGTTTTTGTTTTTTTTTAGCTTTTAGTGATTTTTTTTTTTTATATACAGTAGAATAAATATCATATTTTTTGTGTTGCTGTCTCGTATCACTCTGTTTATTGTTTCTCTCCTGCTCTCTGTTCCAGGATGTTGACACCATCTACCACTCTCAGGACAACCGGGAGTTCAACCTACTGGATTTCAGCCATCTTGACAGCAGGTGACACAGTTTACTGACATCTTAACCACACACAGACTCATTACACTGTGCAAGCTTGCACTGAGGGGAAAGACACAATAAACTTCTGCCAAACTCAGACTGCAGCGTGTACACACTGCAGTCAGCATTGGCTCCGTACTCCAGCACAATGGATTGGAAATGAAGCGATGAAGAGGAAGTTTTAAATGCTGACTTTCAGCATTCGTTTGTGGGTGTTTACATCTGCATCAGGGCGCATTTAAGGGACAGAAAGTAATTGGACAAGTTAACACAAACTCATTATATTTGAAATTTGTCAGTTCTTCAGCAGTCGATCTCTGGCTGCTCTCCGCAGGTTACAGAAATCAGCCAGACATTTGGCATTATCTTTTTGTGATGCTCTGCCAGAACTCTACTGCAGACACCTTCAATTTTCTTTTTCTCCTTTTCAGTGGTATTTTTTTTATCTTTCTAGTCTGGTTTTCAGAAAGAGAAATACCTACTCAGCTACATTATTTTGCCAGTCAAGATGGCTCAGTGTAGATTTAATTTCCTTTAAGCTCAATGATGAGGAGGAAAGTGCAAATATTTTTCATTTCAGAGTCTTAATTGCTGGACAAAAGCTGTCTTGTTCTTCACTTGAAAGTCCGTCCTCGGTGTAAGTGTGCTGGAAACTATATCATGGCATCCTCGTTGTTTAGTTTTATACTGGACCATAATTGGCTTCCAAACTAGTGGTGTTGTTGCACAAAGGTAACTGCAGAGAAATTTTGACAATTTGAAAACCAATTTTTTTTGTTATAGGAGTCAGCAAAACTCTTTTCTTTGAGTGAAGGTCAGTACATTCTCAAGCTAACTACGACCAGCCATTTTATCCACTAGTCCTCCAATTCCAGCGCACTATCACGGTAAAGTGTGTAATACACCCGTCAGTCCACTAGAAGGTATCGTGTCAGTGTCACATTTTGCTTCATGTAGGTGTGAAAAGTAAAAACATGTATGACCGGGGTCGTAGAAAGAAGTCATGTGACGAAGTACAAGAGTGATGAAGAACGATTAGTAGTAGTAGTAGTAGTAGTAGTAGTAACCCTAAACCCAGGACTGTCACCCAGGACACCAGGAGTCGAGTAAGAGTGCCATGAGGAAAAAAACTTTTCCTAACAATACCCAAGTAGTATTTTTGATGGCTAAACATAAGGCCCCTTACGTTGTCATGCTTAGGCGAAGCAAAACGTGACACAGACACTGTATCCTTTAGTGGCCTGGCGGGTATATTACACGCTTTAGAGTGCAACTGGGTTGTCCAGTTCACATACAGGTTCTATTGTAGAGACAGAAGTTGTTGAACAAAGCTTCTCCACTGGGTTGCCACTAATATGATGTTTAAAATACCTTCTTAGCAAAATGCCTAGAAACTCATTGTTATCCACGGAGCTGTATGGGCACAGGTCTTTTGAAATGAAAAAAGTTACAGACCAAGTTATTTTCTTCGTCTGATCAGTCGGCTGAAAGTTTTGTAGACTTGTACTTTTGTAATTGCTGGAGTTCAGTGCTGGAGTTCAGTGCTGCAGTTCTGTTTGGATGATGAGGAACGAAACAAGCTTTATTGTATACAGAAATCCTGAAATACTTTACTTTTCTCTTGCAAGACTTGCAGACGTATCGGGTCAAACAATGTCTCCCCTGTTCAAATCTAAAATGCTGCTCAGTCTGGAGCTGCACTTTGCTCTTGTGGCAAAGTTTTTCCATTGTGATTTGGCAACTTAGCGAGGAAGACCATAAAATGATTAACAATGTGCAAGAACAGATTGTTGAAATCTGCAAATTAATTCAGGACCTTGCAGAAGATAAGAATGTAAAAGTTTTTCCCCTGACACTGGTCTTTCTATGTTTATGAGGACGCTCGTTGACTTAAAACATCCCCTTGCCTCTAACCTTAACCCTCACCTTGACCTAACTCCAACCTTCAACCTAAAACAAAGTCTTAATCCTCAAACTGCCATTTAAAGTTGTGAGGACCACAGTAAATGCCCTCGTGTTATACATACACGCACGCGCACACGCACACACGCACACGCACACGCACACACACACACACACACACACACACGCACACACACACACACACACACACACACACACACACTTGATGCGTGCAATGCGTGCTACATACAGACATTAGGAAGTACCAGTGTCATCTTATTACTGTATGGGTTCAGTGTTACTGTACTAATCAGTTTGTTTGGGTGTGTTGTAAACAGATGTTATTTGTCACCAAGTCAACCAAGACTGAAATCACAGGGAGTGTCACCGAAGCTTATATTCAGCACTTAAACCTCAGCTATTGTTTCTTATAAATTCCTCTGCTCCGGAGCACACGGCCACCAAAATAATAATGTCCTAATACTTTCTGACAGTCCTGTAGTTTGGGAAGACTTTTCATTCTGCATCATGCTGTTTTACAGAAATGTTTCCCAGACGGTACGGTGCATCTCATCAGCTGTCACTCCAAATCTTATCTGCCATCACAGTGGCTATTTGTAAAACAAGACTCTCCTTTGGTAAAATGTTCACCACATTACTCCTCTATTCTGTCTCTGGTTGACTTCTTGTCCTGTGATTCTGTTGGGATTTTGTTAGATGTTTGGTAAACATCATGAAGAAGGAATGATATGCTTGTCAGAGGCAGAATCCCTGGCTCATAAACAGCTGAAAGATGCCAAGTATGTTCTCCCCTTCCTCCCCGCTGGTATCAAACAAAGCCTCTTGTTTCCTTTCTTCGACGTATTGAGGAAGTGTTGCCCAAGAGCTGCCGATCATAAAAAGATTTGACGCTTGACATGCAAATGGAGAACTCAAACTAGCTGACTACACTTTTTGTTCGAGGGATGTTTTGTCCTTAAAAAAATCCAGAGGCCTTTGAACTTGTTTTTACTTTCTTGTGCAGTAACAAAACACTCCTGACTAGAGAGGCAATGCTCACACTTAAAAATGCATATCTCATCATAGGAGCGAAGCTTTGCAATGCTGGTAAATCAAAAAGCCATTCATAGAAACATGATTGCAGCAGCAACTCATGAATACATTAATGCCTTTCATATTGAGAGCCAAAATCACTGCCATGCAGTTGTTTTTCCACGTTTTATTTTATATACTGTGATAAAAAGGAAGCTGCCTGTCTATGCTTATATTAATGAGCCAATCTAACCACAATCCAACACTCAAGACTCTCTCTCAGCGTCTCTTTAGTGCCTTTAGTGAGGCAGTGTCCAATCAAAATTGATAGAAGCAAAGATGTGGCAACCTAAATCACACAAAAAAACAACTGCGCAAAGTAATCCAGCAAGTGTGCAAGTGGTAGAAGAAAGGATAGAAGAATAGGTATTTCCATGATCATGTGCCAGAGGCTATTTATGCTGCATTACTCTCTTCTTCCCTCCTTGTCCTTCCATATTTCCATTCCCTCCATCTCACCCTGATTGAGCCCGTCTACCGTTACCGCGGGCGACAGAGCGAGACTTTTTCTGCTGACTGCTGCCCGTCCAAACACCGTCTCCGCTTATTCCCTTTGACTGAAAGCAGACACCTTTTTTCTCCGGCCCCGTCTCATCTTCTTGTTATCCACTTCCTGTACTTTCTCCCCATTCATTTTCCTCGGCTGAGTCACTCGACGCTGACTCTCGTAGACACTGCCTGTCACGGATGGTTCTGTCTGGCCACTGCAGGTTGACACCATCTTGCAGAAGGAGAAAGTCAGTCAGTGTGGGAATTTAAGTGGAGATTTTGTGCTCGGATATACAGTATTTGTTTGTTTTGTGTGTGTGTGTGAGAAAAAGTGTTAGATTTTTCTGCCTCGAGAACCTGTGGTGGCACCTCTTGGTTTGACAGTCAGTGTTCTGTGTCCTTGCACCTATATATATAGTCGAGGTACAGTGTACAACTGTTTCCCAACTTTCTAATTGGTTTGATTTTGAATTTCAGCTCCACAACACACTGTGACCATCTGCCTCAGCTGTCACTATTACACCTGTTTAATCTGAGTTAAAGTATGCATATGCTTGGAATCCCCCGCTGGAGAGGGTGATTGGTTTGTCAAACTTTTACAGCACATATAATTTACTATAAATATTTATAGTCCTCGGTGGATGATTCTAAATAGTTTCTTTTCTCTGGTGCTACCAATCTGGTAAAATATGATGTATGAAATGTTTCCGGCGACTGACCTTTTGTCTTTCACTCTGAATACACAAAAAAAATAAATTTCAAGTGCATAAGAAATATAAAAGCCTTGTTGACAGAGAGCCATGACATTTACTGGACATATTATGTGCTCACCAGATGATAAACCATGTCTTGTGTGTACATTTCATCCTATTCACTCAAGTTCAATCACAAGCTTCAGGAAACTAATAATAATTGATTCATATTTTTCTGATTATATTTATATCGCACCAAATCTAAAGTCAGGGCACCAAACATTGTCCTTACAACAGTACTGAGAGGAACCTGGCAATTCAACAACAATTGAACCTGGCAATGCCCACGCAGAACAACTGGAAGGAAAAACTCCCTTTTAACAGGAAGAAAGCCGTCGACAGAACCAGGCTCAGAGTTGGGCAGCCATCTGCCAACCGGTTAGGATGAGAGGAGAGCAGAGAGAGAAAAGAACAGCATAGACAGACAAGCAAACAATAAACAATAGACAGGTTGGTGGGGAAAGTAACCGCAGACCAGAAAAATGCAGCTGAGACTAATGTTTTCATGTAGGTGCACCCAAAATGTCTCACCACGCCCTGTGGCCCCACAATAATGCATTTTAAGTGATACCTTTTTTTTTTTTTGTCAGTTCCCCCACACACTTGTAACGTAGTCACACATTGTATAAACGACTGAAGACTCAAACAGCATCCTGCTTCGTTCTACACAGCTAATTGAAGAGCTCTGAAACACCTTTACCACAATTGAGAATAAATTGCAGCTCATTCTTGTCACTCCAATCTGCAAAATATATCTAAACGAAATTCAGAAACTCTGTTCCAAGGACTGCATAACTTTTAATCACAAAATTGGATCTTAATTTTCATGTACGTCTTCATTCAGTTTATACTGCTCACAGGTCTTTCTGCCCTGATAGCAGCCACACTCATGCATTATTGCTCACCCACTCATTTTCTTCACTACTTTACCATGAGCCATTATCTGCCATTTGTGTGGTCTTGACAGTTTCTGTCATTACTGGTGTTTTGGCTGCAAAGTCCTCGCTCTTAAACAAAACTGCAAACAAAACTTTCCGTCTTTAACCTGCAATTACCAACACATGTTAGTTTACCATCTTGTTCTCCCACAGACAGCTCAGCTGCCGGCCGCTGCCAGTCCCGGTCAGGTCTCTCTTTGTTTCGGCTTAACTGCACCGTACTGCATTTCAGATGGACTTATGACAAATAACGCTACATTCAGGGGAAATCCAGAAGGTTGGGTTTGTGTCGAGGCAAATGTCTGCACATCCAGACCTGCTCAATCTTAAGCGCGCTGGTGCGCCCAATGAAAATAGTCACACTTGACTGTTTGGTCACACTCTGGAGCAATACACATACTGCATGTTGTCAATTTTAGGCCAGATGCAGGTCTCTGCATTGGGTGATGGAAATTTGTGTCACCCTGAACTTGACTGCCACTTGGATGCAGATAGTGTAATTTAAGCTAAGAGAATAGTTTGATAGTTGGATGAGACCATGATGAAAATTATTTTCACCAGTTAACAACCCTTAGTCCATTCAGAACATGATTGAGAGTATAATTTTAAAAATAGGATCTTCGTGCATCTTCTGCTCTAAAGCTTTATTCGTCTCAGCTAACATACAGCCAAAAATACGATTTTAAGATTTTCTAACTGTACTAGTAATGACCATCTAATGTTTTGTTGTTTCTCAAACGCCACTTGTGCTTTAACCTGTTCCCTTAACACAACCCTGATCTTAATTATAACATAAACCTCAAACCAAACCTCGACTGAAAAGTTGTGCTGCGGAAAGAAAACACCTGCAAACCCAATTAAAGCTTCTAAAAATCAATAGCAAGACCATCGGTAAAAAAAGCTTAAGCGAAATATATTTTTGTACTCATTTTTGGTTAGTTAAGCTGAAGTAGAAGAAGTCCCAGCAGGCATCTAGCAGCAGCAGAAGGAGGTTTCTTCGAATACCTTTTGTTTGATAACTCAGACTGTAAGTTGACAAAGAAGAATTATTTCAAATGTTATTAGAAAAGGAAAAAAATGTCCGAGGGCTGTAGAAACTCTGCCCCATATATAAATATTTTATGCTCACACATGTAGGAAATGGAAAGTTATCTGCTGATATTGATGCTTATTTCTCCCCGAGCGCTCTAATAAGTGACTGTTAACCTTTCAGTCTGCTTCGCCACCTCTGATTCCTGCACGCTGCTGAGCGAGAGAGCTCAAAATTCAGTTTTTTTATCCATCACTAATCAATGCGAAGACGTAAACTGCAGCAGAATGACCCGCTGTGCCGCCAACATGTCCGCATGTACTCGACAAGTACAAGTTGACACATAAAGACCAACACACTGCAGGACCGAGTGAGACATGATAGAGGTCGATTACATGTCCTGCTGTCAAAACATGAATCAGTCGGTTGTGATGATGAATCTTGACATGTGCATCATCTGCTCACACACACAGGGACTCAGCTGCGTTAGTCAGAGTGGACTGGTCTGAGTCCAGGCATCGGTAATGAAAAAGGAACACAGCCTGTAGCCATTTTACTCCTCTGAGATAAACTGTAATGTCCTGGCTGCTGCAGTTACTGGAAACAGGACCCTCTCTGGCTAGATGACTCTTTTTTCCTCTCTTTTCTTCCACTTTGTATTTTCCTCCCTTTCTCCATCATCCTTTCTTCCCTCCTCTCTCTGGGTTTATTCTCTTTCTCTGTGCCTCCCCTCTCACTGTGCTGCTGCTTGTTTGTCAGATGATGTATAGCAGGTGTAGCGGCAGTATGGCTTTAGTTGGACCTTGGAGGATTCCCCACCCCCCCCAAACAAAAAAAACAACAACAACAAAAAACAAAAAAAACATATTCATGAGATGGTCTGTGGACTTTGTGTCTGCGTGTGCAGCACTGGATATAGCAGTGTTTGAGGTCTGTAGCTGGGATCAAACTGTGTCTTTATTGAATAATCCACTGACCCAGCCATCGATCTTTACATCTCTTTTCTTTTTTGCCTTCATTTTCTGCTCCTCCGCCTCAGCAGGGCTGCAGTATCAGTCATCTTTTAGAAAGCAGCCCTGCTCACTGTGTTTCTGCCCGTCTGCGTGATAAACGGCTTTTTTTTACCAAACAGGGAGCAAAGAAAAAGTTTGGCCCAAGATGGTGTGGATTTATAGATCAATGACATCAAATGGTTTGGAGCAGATGGAGTTTGCTAATTTAAACATTAGAATTTTATCACTAATGCGTGTGTGTGTGTGTGTGTGTGTGTGTGTGTGTGTGTGTGTGTGTGTGTGTGTGTCTCCATTCCAGGGACTTGGCAGTGATCGTGGCATCCATTGCGTACAACACCTGGTTCACCAAGCTGTACTGCAAAGACCTGCGCATAGTAACTATCTCTTTCTTAATCTCCCTCATTTAGAAACCTTCTTGCCAGATGTAGATTATCAATCAGTTAGCTTTTTAATTGTTCTTACGTGTCCTCATCTAGTCTGTCTTATCACAATGCATTGATTATATTGAATTAGCTTGTTTTCCTGCTCATGTGGCTCCACTTAAATTTTTTTCACAAAAGTCAAAATAATATTTTCATTCAATCAAGCTTCCCTACATAGTAAACATTCAATAGTAGGCACCAATTTTAAGATTTGGGACACTCAGTCATTATAACTGATGCCGACAGTTGTAGCGTTGCATAACTGTAATTTCAACATCAGTCTCATTTTCTGGGTCAACCTGACTCAATTTGGCATTTCCCTGCCATTCTTAAAAAGACGATGCAGCCATTGAAAATCAACTTAAAGGTCCTTTATCGTATAAATTCAGACTTTAATGCATTTTTTGATTATAAAGCAGGTCTAGTTGCTGTACAGATACTGTGAAAGTGTCAAAATGACACAAAGAACTGAAAACAGCCTGTATTGAGCAACTGTGCTGTTAAGACCTTTGCAAGTTTGTGATGTCACAAACTCCCACTCATGTCATATGTCTGGCCTCGCTATGGCCCAGTGTCCAACCTTTTTATGCTGAAGAAAACACAGAACGGTAATTTTGTCAGCAAGCTGCAAGACTGAAAAGCTCTGGGCATGTCTCACTCAGAAAAGAGTCAGCCAGTCAGAAGAGAGGGTCACTGATATCTTACGGACACAAAACGGCTCGAGAGCTCCACAGAGAAGTTTAAAGGAGATGTGAAACAATATTGAGATGGTTTTTGGTACTTAAAACCAAACATATATCTTCTTGATATCAAGACTGCAAATAAAACACCAGAAAAGAGTATGTGTGTAGGTGTAGGTGTCGGACCTTTAAGAAAGTGAGTGTGAAAGAGGACATTGAGTCAAGGTTCTTCCTCGGAGTAAGTTGTATGCTTCTATTTAACATTACAGGACATTTCTTTTATTGTTATTTATAATATGTACAAGAATAAATGAAATCTGCCAAAGGCAAGTTACTTGAAGAACCTAAACTAAGCTTACAAGTATTAGGTTAGATTTATTTTCAAATGTATTTGAGAATGAAGAAAAGTTGTGATTGGAGTTCATTTAAAGCTGTTTTCTAACATCAGTTCATAAGGCTGTCATTTTTAAATGCATATAAGGGCAATTCTGCAAACAACCTCTTTCATAAAACTGCGCAAAGCGTCTAAAATCAAATTAGGGCTGATTCAGAAATACAACACACCTAACACAAAAATCTGTTCACAGCTGCTTCTGATTAGACCTGAAACAAACCTTAAATTGATCAGACAACTGACGTAAAAAATAATTGCCAATTATTTTGATAACTGATCAATCTATTAAGGATTTTTCAAGCATAAATGCCAAATATTTCTTAGTACAAGCTTCACTGTTGTGAGGGGGTGCTGCTTTCTTTTTATGTGAAAATAAATTGATAACCTTTGGGTTTGGAGCGTAAGATAATTTTCAGAGGGCACCGTGCGTTTTACATTAATTTTTTTATATTTAATATAACAAACAATTTGGTGATTAATTGGAAATATGATCTATAATCAATCAATAATGAAAGTCACCTTGCTTGCATTTACTTCTCTTTAGACTCTTCTTCCAGCTGAACCTCCCAAGTGTTATGTGTGATGTGTTTTTCTTTAGGGGTCGGAGGTGGTGGACCAGGTCCTGCACACAGTCAGCAAGTCCAACAGCCTGGAGGAGCTCACTCTGGAGAATGCAGGACTCAAATCGTAGGTTTCCTCTTCCCTGACACCATCATCAGCCCTGCATGTCACCTCTTTTTGTAGAATCAAATTTTGTCTACTTTGCTTCTTTTCGCACCTTCACCTCTCAAATGCTCCTCCACTTCTCTTCTTTTGTCCTTTCACTCCATTACCTTTTCTCTCCCCTCTCCTTTTCGCTTCCTCTTGTATCCTCTCTTCTCACTTCCACCCGTCTTGTCTCACCCCCCGACCTCAGCTCATCTCACCTTTCCACCTGTCCTCCCACTCTCCTCCCCTCCTCTGCCGTCTTGACCTTTCCAATTCTGATTCTTCTCCTTTTTCCTCTCCCTCTCTAACCCCTCTTAACCTCCTCTATTTCATCCAATAAAGCCTCCCTCCTGTCTGCCTGTGGCTGATGCATTGTTACACTAACATTTGTGAAAATGTGGGCTTCACCTGGCAAGACTTTTTCACCTTTTATGCATGACTAGTATCATTTATCAGAGCCAGTTCCTCATTTACTATTAATTGAGATGAATTGGCTGCCTCAGGGCAATATGATTTACTGCTGCATAATGATGAAGTTTTTATACTTTCAGTGTAGTAAATCACTTTCAATAGAGGGCAATTTTTGAGGCACTCCGTAATTGCTGCACCAAAAACACCCCCAAAAGAAAATACCATACTCAAATATGACATAATAAGTGAGGAAAGAGACTCGTATATGATTTGAAGGACACCCACTAAAATATACTTTCAAATATGCGATTTAAAATTAGTGATTTAAAAGGTGAAAAGAATACATGTAACTTGTTGTTGTTTGGCTTTTTTATTTATTTGTTTTATTTATTTTTTGTTGTTGTGATTGCTGTTCGATGTTTGAACTTGAATGTGCAGACTGATAAATGTTCAGATGTCAAGGCATGTACCTGTGAGCAGGAGAACTTAGGAAACTCAAAGTGGAAACCTGTAATGAGCAAGCACTGAGATGTTGACATTCAATGATGTAGGAGGCATCTTGTCCCCAGCTGTTAAACTTCTGAAATGAAAAATATGTGCATATACATAGGTTCAGGGTTTGACCCAACAACTGTGACTATGAACTTTTATTATGATAAAAAAAACATCAGGCTAAAAATATTATGCTCCGAGCAGTCTTTTTTTTATATTCAAACATGCCTAGAGGGGTTCTTTAAAGCAGCTATTGCACAATTGATTTATTTTGCCACTTGTGGACGAACAATCTATACGAACATGTTGGCAAACAACAGACACGGATCAACATCAGCATTCAATCTGTGTTTCTGGCCAACAGACAAAAATATAAGTCCCTTATTCACTTGCCTTATGGCCCTTTTGGACTCTTGCGGCTAAATGTACAATGTTCACGAGCTAACTTTGTCTGGAGTTTGGAGCTGTTTATATATGTGTATACTTTAGCTGGAAGTAGGTTTCTGAGAGTGGTGAGGGTGAACCGAACAGTTAGCGAAAAGAGGCTTTACTGTTTACTAAAGTTAAGGGACCGGCTGATATCATCCAGGCGTGTAATACACCAGTCAGTCCACTAGAGGACAGCGTGTCAGAGTCATGTTTTGCCAGACCTAGGCCTGAAAAGTAAGGTGTTTTATTTTTAGGCATCAAAAGTACGTGGCTAGGTTTAAGAAAAGAACATGGTTTGGGTTGAAATAATAAATTTTACTGAAGTATTGTTAAATACTTTCATGTACGTTACTTAATGTATGCTGCATAAGTTAAATACGTTATGTTACATACATAAATTACTTAAAAATAATGCATGTCGGAAGCCGTATGTTTGGTGTCCAACCTTCCCTCACCTCCTCTCGACTTTATCACTCTTTGTGCTTCGTCACATGACCTCCTTCTTCGGCCATGGTCATACATGCGTGTTCTTTTCACAAAAAGAAATAGCATTGACACGGTACCCTCTAGTGGACTGACGGCTCTTTTGCACACTTCAGCGTAGTATGACCTAACAGACAAGTCAGGTAATATTTCTCTGCAGGTTTATCAATGCGAGCAACGGAATACATGTATTGATCTACAATAGAGGTACTTTGTAAAACTGTTAGGTTGCTCAGGAAATGCAGGAAGTAAAAATTAAAAAAAAAATTCTACACAACAACAATAGAAGTTCACTACTCAGCCCTGAGTGCGCCATCCTCTATTCACTGATTAAACAGTGGCATTATTGTGCACTGTTAAAAAGTAGCTTATTTTTATGTTTTATTTTATATATATTGTGGACACATTTCCTTTTTTACCTCGAAAGCAAATCCAATGACAAAAAATACAGCTTGAGTGAAATATTTAGCACTTGCAGGTAAAATTGTGCAACTTTATAAAGTACATTGCAAAAACAATCGTGACAGATTTATTCACTCTTTGAGAACAGTATTCAATTTACAGTTTTACTGAGAATTCAATTTTCCTTTTTAATGTCGTCTCCAGGGATTTTCCGCAGAAGATGGCGTCGGCGCTGTCAGAGAACCCGGCCTCTGTTATTCACTCCCTCAACCTGGCTCATAACACGCTCGACAACCAAGGTAGAGGCTCGGACTCTGTGAACTCCTTCTCTCATCCTACTGCCGTCTGTCTCTGGGCACCTCTGATTGTTTCTTTTGCTGTTACCTCACCGCAGCTTTTCTTTGCTTTCAAAGAATTCAAAATCAATCGCCGTCCTCTCAGAACCTTTTCTGTTCTGTTTCTCTTTGTTTTTCTCCTTTTTTCTCTGTCATCTATTTTTCAAGCTGTATGTGTATGAGCAGCTCTTGCTCTTCGGAAAAAAGCTTTATTTTACCGTCTTCTCTCGCACTCCTCTCCACTCACACGTACAATATGTAGACTGCATAAAGCAACACATTTTCATTGTGTCAGCTTTAGTTACTGTCATATATCAACCACTATGCCTCCTTGTGCTCTGTGTGTTGAGTGTGCAAAGAAACTGAGACGGACTGCGGTGTATTTCCTCATGTCTGAGCCAGGGTCAACCTTTGCATGCATGCCAGCGTCACTCATTAACTAATTTCTGTCCTCCCGTCTGACACTTGTCACTTCCACTCACCTCAATAAATTGTTTGTGCTCACGCTTCCCGTCCCTTGTTTGTTTGTGTGTGCGTGTTTCCAGTGTGTACTGACCGTGTGCAGACTTCCTTTATTGTGATTCCAGCCACAAAATTGCCTTAACTATCACAATGATACCTATCATCACAGCAACGAATGACCTTCACTGCCGTGTTTGTTTACTGAGTGTGGTTTTTTTTATGCTTTTTTTTCAAAGTAAGAGTTCTCTATATTCACATTAACAAAAACAAAAAGAGAACGCCAGGAAGATGCAGGGAGCAGGAAACGAGGTTTAGAATTACAATGAGTTCTATTTTATAAAAACAGAGCCTTTCCAATTATCATCATGGTTGTAATGTGTTTAATAATATTGCTGAGCTGAAAGTGTGTTACGTAATCTTGCTTGGCATAAGGTGTTCATATGGGTTTTTCTCTCCAGTGTGTATGTGGGAGAAAGTGAGATTCTAAAGTATGTTGGTGGGATTTTTGTTTTTTTAAAACTGTGCTTGTGAGTGTTGCTATGTTTGGAGAGGTTGCATTGAGAGATGTTGCATTTTAGCTCGATGTTATGTGGCCAAACTGTACATGGGCTCCTCAAGAGTGGATGTATGTAAGGGCTGTAAGTAGCTATTGTGTTCAATATTGATTCATCTGTCATCTATTTTGACAAAATGAAAAACGTTTTTGTAAAAAGCCAGAAAAGTGTTCTGTTCAATTTTCCAGAGCCCAACATGGTTTCCTCAAATTCAAAGATTTTCTGCTCACTATCATAGATATTTAAGACAACAGCAAATATTCACTTTTAATTGTCCAAAGCGGTGTATTTTTTCTTTTGAAAATCAAATATCAAACAGCCAATGTAGTTGTTGTCAGTCAACTAATTGGTTAAACAATTAATTATTTCAGATAGTTGGATATGTGTATATTTTTGTGATTAAATGAGACTTTCATCTCCTCTCCTCTTTGTCTTCTGTCTTCATTGTAGGAGTTTCCAACCTGATTCAACAGGTGTGTCGCCTCAACAAGGGACTTCGCCTCCTCAATCTCTCAAAGACCAACCTCTCTTCCAAAGGTAGGCGTAAACTCCTCTGAGAAACAGCAGCCCCTAGTGGCTGACACTGTACACAAACACTTATTTTTACGATTATCAAATGTAAATATCTGTTTATAGTTTTTAAGCTGGTACCAAACGGTGTGTGTTTCTCCAAGTGTGGAATCTTTTTGTAAAATCTGGGTTTGATGTCAGGTTGGTTTGATCAAGAGACGGTTTCAAAACCACAGTTGCTGCCCTGCTGTCCCAAATGCATTTGGCCGGGCATTTGATTATGCAGATAAACAGACCAACAATGTGATCCATCCACCAAATGATAATCAGGTCAGAATCATAAGTAGTTGATCTGTTTTCCCCGTAAAATCCCACATAGGCATGAGTACGGTGTCCCAGTTCTATTGCTTTTATCCCAAACAATATAACCACTCACTTTTACAGGAAATCCAAAAGGATAACATTGATACAGATTTAATGCCATATATTTATAGCCTCATTTTGATATTAGTTTTTCATCATTATAGCTTATTTCAGAGCATCTCCAAGACCGTATAACATTTACTATCAATGATGTTTTTCTACATGATGGGCCCTGCATGTTTTTTTTTTTAAAGTAGTATAGCCTACTCTCCCTCCAACGACAAATCACACTATGTTTTGTCAAAACAGAAACAATCTATATTATGCTGTAGAAGGTGAAATCTTTTGAGAAGCAGCTTGTAGAAGTAGTAGTAACTAAAATAAGATGCTAAAATCCAAGGACATCCCCAGTAACTGTACAATAGTAAAATATTAGAACTTTTGTTGAAGTTACATGTGGTAATTCAATTAGTTATCACATGTACGCAATTGTGGCAGTAGCTAGCCTCCATCTTATCTTAAGGAAGTATGAAAACCAAGCTTGCGCTAAAACTAACTAGCATAGCAGGATATAACTGCCATTTGATTAAAATAAATTATTAATTTTAGAAACCCAGCAAAAAAAACCAACAAAAAAAATCAAGTCAATAATTGAAGTCAACTCAGGACAAGAAAGCCTAAAGATTTTTTTTTTCTTCTTGCATTGCAGAACATATTTACAATAGGAGTGCATCAGCTACCTATTTTTAGAAAGTAAAATAAAAATAAAATGTTAAATTCAATTTTTTTCTGAACTTCTCTGCCTCCGTAGGCTACTACTCTATGCTTTTGTATGGCAGCATGGATGAAGACATGTTGAATGTAATTATAAGGCTAAAAGTGTAATTTACTGTATGTGGCACAGACGATGACCTTGATATCTTGTTAGTGTGTGTTATGAATGGGAAAAAAAACAAAAAACCCACACAGGTGTCGTTTTTAAAAGCCAGAGAGTTGACAGTGATTCAGGGGGAATGCAGTGATGGCGCTGACCTTGAATGGTGGGTGTTGGTATGACTTTGCAGGGGCTGAGCACTTTTTGTTGAATATTTATAGATCTCCCTCTCTCGCCCCCTCCTTCCGCCCGTCTGTGAAACAATCTACACGTATGCCGACGCAAGCGCGTACACACACTGTATGCTTAAAAACACGCATGCACCATCGCTGGGATATGATCAGACATGCTCATAGAGAGGGAGGGAGGTATCACGCATGCTCCCACACACACTCGACAATGTCAAAGTGACTGGACGGCTTCCAGAAGTCTCCACTTCCAGTAGAATCCAGCAGCAGCTGATAGATAGATGGAGGAGGGATTAGACACCCTGTACCCTCTTCCCCTCATTTCCCTCCTAATCGCTACAAATTAGGGATGAAGAGTTTAGTCCCTTGCCAGCTTCAGAGTGGCATATGCAGAAGCTGGATGCTTCCACATAGACTCCCCCAATAGTAGGGAGCAGCAGAAATACCCTTCCTGACCTGCTGGTTGTAATCAGTGATACTTTGTAGAGTGAATAGTGTAATGACAGTTGTAGACTTTACTATGTGTTGCCCCTGCTAGATATTTCTCCCGTGTTATTGCTGGGTCTATATTTAATTCTCAACTTGGCATGGTGTGCTCCGTTTTTGTGTCAGTGTTGCAGAGTGAGGATTTTAATGAGGGGTTCCATCGGGCCTGTGGGTGTAATTGTGTAGTGATCTGATTTGAGAGAATCATTTTCTTTTGTTTGGCTTTCAGGGTACACTCGGAAACTGGGATAGGGGTGGAAAAAGGTGGCCGGCTTCCTCTGAAAGCTCCTTTCATACAAGCATGCCACATGAGCTCACAAATCTCTGCTCAATTCTTTTTTTTTTTGCCACATAATTTGCCAGCCTTCCTCCGTTATGCAGTTTTGTATTCATTAGCTGCTAATAAGACACATCCAGAGCATTAAATTGGCCCACTGGAAAAAAAACTAAAAAACAAAACATGATGATTATAAGATGATTAAATGGCTTGATGATGAATATAACTTGTGTATCCAAACCTTCCTTTCTCCTTTTCTAATTCCTTATGACTTCTTCTTTCCGTCATTAGGTGTGGTGTCTTTGTCCCAGGCACTGTGTTCCAGTGACGACTACTCCAATTCTCTGCTGCATCTGGACCTCAGCAAAAACCCGGGGGTTCTGTCTGGAGAGGATGCAACGGTGGGAAACTTTACTTTTAAACACACTGAACAGAGAATTATGGTGTCCACCTGTTGTAATGTTTATTTTTTAATTGCTTACATAAAAAAAAAATCCTGAATGGCAACTAGGGATGGGCAGTTTAAGCCAAAATACTATTTATTATTCACTGGGAACTACAATCTTGTCTCCCAAAAAGCTGTGTAAAATATAAATACAAACAGAATGCGTTAATTTCCAAATCATGTAAACCCATATTTATTGAAAAATAAACCAAAGAAAACATCAAATGTTGAAAATGAGAAACGTAATTATTTTATGAAAAATATATGCTCATTCTAAATTTAATGGCAGCAACACATTTAAAAAAATGTTGTTATAAAAGTTGTGTAAAGCTAAAAGAAACACCTGAATGAGGGAATTCTTCCAGAGTCTTTCTTCACACCTTCTGACGAACTGCAGCTGAAACTGTGGATGTGAGACTTGAGTGATCTTTCTCTTTTCCAATTTCCCATAAAACTGTAAAAGGTGAAGAATCCATATATGGGTGTTGTGCAGCCAGACTGCACCAGAACAGTGCTCCCTCACTATTTGTTCTCCCAAGTGAGAGAATGACATGCTCACGGGTCTCTTAATCCAGTAAAAATGTATTTACATAATTTTACTTAAAGATCAAATCTCCTCTAAAGCATATCTCATGCTGTCAAGTCTGGGCCAATAAAAACAAATGGAATGGTCTAAGTTTCACGGTGCCAAGTCCAAGCCTCGTTTTGACCTGTTGTCGTTTAACCTGTTGAAGCTATTGCGTTATGTACGAATGCAAACTCAGCACTTCCTGTATCCATTTCAAACTAAAAGCACTCTAGCATTTGAGTAGTCGGAAGCACTTTTTAAACTTTTTTAACCAGGCTTTTATTGTGAAAAATTAGCAGGAATGTCTTGTGACTAAAATTAGACCATCACACTTTAGATGAGAAGATAAAAGCAGAATTATATTGTTGACTTTATTTGGTTAAAGTGATGTAATACATTATTGAATATTGTGTGTAACGGTAGGACAGTGGTTACACAACATTAGAAACGGCAACAATTGAACCGTGCTCGTGCAAGTGTGTGCGCTCCAGTACTTTAACAAATAGCACCGCACGCCTGCATCCGGCCAGTTGTTATTTCCTGCTCAATCTCTTCAAGCTGAAGTTGCCTTTGGTCTCTTGGTGGCTCTGTCAGTTTTTGAGGATATGAACCAGGTTTACAGCGTGCCGGAGAGTACTCCAAGGGTGTTCAGTATCTTGGAAATTCATCCCCTCACTTATGCTTTTCAGTCCCATTTTAGCTGTTTGGAGCAGTTATCAGTGATACGAACTCGCCAAAAGTAGGATTTTGCAGATGTGTATTTAAGCTAAAAACAGCTGAAACTTCTTGTTATTTCAGAATATTCATGTGAGGTTTGTAAATAATTATGCAAATATGTATTTTAGAGTTGTAATGAATTAAGAACACTTCATAGAGACATGTTTTCATGATGGTATTGGGGAGTCTTTTTTTGTTAAACAGTGTCAAAAAAGCCACAACAAATCAAAATAAAAAACAAGAAAACTTCCAAGGAGGTAAAACACATTTATACGAACTGTATGTTGTTGGAAAGGTAAACTTGGACTTGTCTCTTGGATATAAACATTCCGTAAAGGCCACTCTCCTTCTTCCCATGCAGAACCTGTACCTGTTCCTGGCCCAGCCCAACTGCCTGGTCCACTTGGACCTGTCTGGGACAGACTGCACTGTGGACTCGGTTTGTACTCACCGTCTCTGTTACAGTCACTATCCACCCATCACTGTCTGATCTCATCTCCAGGATGGCTTCTGGCCAAGAAACAGAAGGGGTTAGCGTCCTGAATACGAATCGCCCACCACACAGAACCTCAGTTGACTCTGTGTTTCTTTGAGGTCCTCTGGGCACAATGCTATGAGTGATGGCACTACAACAGAAATGTATAGCCTCTTATTAACAATACAAACTAAATCTTGTATGAAAAGCACACAGAAGAATCTGTTGCATGTGTTTGTTCACGTCTTTGTCACTACACAGAGTTGGCTTTGTCTGTGTTTTTGCTAACGGCTGAAAGGATGACGGAGCTTTCTCTCTGACAGAGTATAGTGACCACGCTTGAATGTTTCCGCCCCTGCCGGTTACTGCTGAGATGGCACTTCTTCTTGGTTCTCTGTGAATTTGAGAGACTCTGTGGAACATTTTTTAAAGTTACTACTGTACTCAGGATGTTTTTGGTGTTGGTGTTCCTCCAGAGGATGTAGAGGTGTGTAGAAAGTGCTGGCTGAATGGAAGGTCATGTTTACGTTTGGTTCCCTTGTCGGTGCTGCTAATGGGAGATAGCGCAGTAGTGAAATGCAAGGTTGGATAGAACAGACCTAAATATATATATTTTTTAAATTTTTTTGTATTGTTCCCTCCACTGTCAAGAGGTTAGAGGTCGGTGTCAGCTACAGATCTACACCGAGCTCTGCTGTTGCTTCGCGACAGAAACACTCCACGTCCTAAACTGTCATGGAGCCACATTATGTTACAAATCAAGCGTTTTTGACGATCTCGCGGTCTATGACCCAGAACTTTATGCTACTTTGTAGTTTTATTCCACGACAGTTCGGTGGGGAAAATATTCGATTATTCATTAAATACTAAAGCGTTTTAACTTTGCATAATTTTGGAAATAATTTTTTTGTACAAAGCATATGGTCAGCCCCTTGATGCATTGTTTAGTGAAAAAATCTTTGTCAGATGATTTGGATTTTTTTAGTCTGGAACATGCCTCAAAAATGTCCTTGAAAGGACTTTTTCATACTTTTAGTGCAGCATCCTGCTTTCTTTCTTGTTACACACACTCATTTCAAGAATATTTGTAAAGGTCCAATATTTTACACATTTTCAGTGTTTTATTCGCAGTCTTGATTTCTGGGGTTTTTAAGTAGCAAAAAACATCTCAACATAGTTTTACATCTGCTCTCTAGAGCTCTACCAAAAGCAGGCCGTTTTGTGTCCGTGTCTTTAAGGATCATTGATATCAGTAACCGTCTCTTCTGATTGGCTGATTCTTTTCATGGGCGTAATGCACAGCGAGGCCAACTACAGGTTTTCTTCGGTCTTGTAGATTGCTTGCTCTTGATGGAATTGCCGTTCCGTGTTTTCTTTCACATAAAAGGTTGGACAGTGATTGGTGCCGAGGGCTGACCTATGACATGAGCATGAGTTTGTGACATCACAGATGTAAGGAAGTCTAAATGGCAGTTGCTGAATATGGGCTTTCACGGTATTATTTTAGCAACTATATATATATATATATATATGTATAAAAGATCATGTGGGGCCCCTTTGTGTAATGAGTACTTGTTTAAATGCATTTTGCTGATTCTACTCATGCCGTTGTCCTCATATTCTTTTTCTGTTGTTGTATTATTACCTTTGCTTACGAAAATGGTGTGAATAATTCTTCCACTTCTGGTTCCTTTGAAACATGATGCCTTGTGCTTCCCTGTGATCCGTTTGCTTTTTTCACTCGTTGCACTTCACTTCACTCGAGCAGCTTTAAACACTTAAAAGCAGCAAGCTTGTCAAGGAGGAATCTGTTTCATGGAGGACTAGCCCACTCGATGAAACCAATCCTCCCTCCTGTTAATGTGGGTCATGAATCTTGTATTGAATTATGTGCATGAATGGAAGTCGTTGCATCTGTTCTGCCTTTTTTGCAACTTCTCAAACTTGCTCCTGCTTTCAGAGGAGAAAAGTTCTCTTTGCAACACCTGCTTCATGTCCTATTTTTACTAATTGTCATTTATCCTTTAGATAGGAACTTTCTGAGGGAGAATTAGTCTTTTTGTTTTAGTGTTAGCTTGTTGGATTGAATTATTAATACATTTCCGTTTTTAATCGGACATGCAGACAATGGTCGATTAGTCTATTTGTGATGGATCGCGCTGCCAGCAAAAAAAATGTATTTGTCACGAGTGATGAGATGCTCTTTAAGGTCTTACGAGAAATTGAGTTTTGATGCCAATCATATTCACCCCTCCTGTCTAACAAACATACATATCATTTTTTATTTTGAGATTAATTGACTCACTCTCTAAAGCACTTTATTTTGAAAGTCAGCCATATCATCTTGAGATGAGAGCTCGGTTTGATGTGGCCCCTGATGGCTGGTCGATGGCTCGAGTGCTGCATGACGCTAAACTGATCTTATAAGCAGTATGTGACACAGCATACTTGATTTCCTGCTCAAGTTCTTCGTGGTTTTGTCCAATTTTTTTAATGTGAAACTTGACAGTTGATGGATACGCAGTATAACAAATTGAGGAACTGTAAGTAATTAATTTTTCCTGGTACAGCTTTAGCTTGACTTTGATTCACTGCAATACAATTACACTTCTTATTGCCCATTCGGTCCAGCTATCGGGAATTAGTTGACTTCTTCGACAGATGAGCACTTTCCGTACACACTTTGAAAGATTGGTAGAAGGAACACTGCCTGCTACTTTTCAGTCGGTTGCTGGAGCTTTAATGTGGAAGAACATATAAATAACAAATGAAAAAAAAAAATCTCAAAGTCAGTTTTCTTTTCAAACTATAGGCCCTACAAGACGAACTTCATTATTCCTTTTTTTTTTTTTTTTAAATATTACTTTTTCATATCACCTTTATATAGCTGCTCATTTAGGGTACAGTGGATTTAATAATTGTTTAACTTTGTAAAACAATGGTAAAATATAAGACCTATCTCAAACCTTCATTTAAGCATATCTTTAAGGTATAGTAGAAATGCTTTATAGCAATATCTCGGTAAGAGAAAATAAGTAAATCAGTGTTTCAGCTTCAGCTCCATTTGTTATTGTTATAACCCCAGTGTATCCAAGGCGATGCAGACATTGAAGACAGACTTCCAGAGCCATATAGATATGCTTATAAAATATCTTCAAAACATTGCAGAACGGTACGAGTGTCTTTGTGATATTTGAACTGCAGTGAATTTAAACACCCAATATACAGCACAGCCTGCGGCAAAGAATCACAACTCGTTTTTATGTATGTGTGTGTTTAAGACCAAATGCAGCAATTTCAAAAATACTCTGTTATACACAAGTAGAACTCTTCAGAAGCAAAATCCTTATTGCTTATTTTGCAGACAAATGGCCCCTACAACTGACTTATATTTGAAGTGGTTAAAAGTCTAATGCTGTTGCATGTCTAACATTGTACAGTTACAGCTACTTTATATGCAGTTTGGCAGTCTAGTTACTGGAGGTCCAGTGGTTCACAACCAAGAGCCCTTCAAAGCACCACAAGATAAATCTGATGTGTTGCGAGATGATTAATGGGGCACGAAGGAAGAAAAAAGAAAGTTATACTTCACACATCGGTATTCATTTTTTTTCTCTTTTTGCAAAAGTGGGTGTTTTTTTTGTGTCTGTGTGAAATATTGGATCATTTAGCTCTTTGTGGCTGGAAAAGTTAAATGAAACCATTTTAGAAACTTAGATGGGAAATCACTCTTGGTGTCAGTGCGACTGTAACAACTCTGAATTATGATAGTTGAACCCCCAACACATAGTTCTTTTCTGAAATGGTTCATGAGCCAAAACTCTTGAGGACCACTGGTTTAATGTGTAACAATGCATTGAATTTGATAAATTTGTCATATGTTGTCTCATGTACCTGAAAAGGAACCCGTAACTGTAACTGAATGTAGTGTTTTCTACCTATTTTTTCTGTCCTGTACGTACGTTGGTACTCTTCACTGCTGTATACAGCTGATTAGAGTGTCAGCACCAAGTGAATGACTACTTTAGGCAAATCCTACCATCAGTGTTTCCCACTGAAACTTTAGCTCCTCAATTTTTTTTTTAGCAAAACACCCAAAGGTTACGTGCCCAGCTCAAGTGCACATAAGCCTGGTGTTCCGCCAAATTGTGTTGTACACCCATCAGTCCACTAGAGAATACCGTGTCAGTGTCACGTTTTGTCTCGCCTAGGCGTGAAAAGTACACGCATGTTTGACAAGGGTTGAAGAAGTCGGTCATTTGATGAAGTACCAAGCTGGACAGAACAAACACTGGACTGGTGTTCAAGACTGGGAGAAAGCAAAAGTCAACGTGGATTTCTTCTAACTAAAATAAATATGTTTTTTTCAATAACATAACGTTTTTGATTTGCATGACATGTCAAGTAACGTACGTAAAGTTACTTTCCGAAAATGACTTATTCAAACCCAAATCATAATCTTTTCATAAACCTAACCACTTGGGTTTTTGTGCATTTACATAAGGCCTTTTACTTTCCACTCCTAGCCAAGACAACAGGCGACACTGACACGGCATCTTCTAGTGGACTGACAGGTGTATTGCAGACCTCACGTGATACCAAGTTGAATAATAATGTGGCATCTTCCTCAGGACTCACAGAAGATCTTTATCAAATAGTTAGAACAGATTGAGACGTCTGTTTGTTTCCACCCTGCAGTGAATGCCATGTTGCAGAATTTATGACATCTATTACTGATGGCTGCCATATTTCTTGGAAATCACACACGGCAGATGCTGAATACACTTGTGTGCGGTTGTACAAACTTAATGTTTTGTACAAACCCCAACCATATGGCACACAGAGGATGAAATAAATCCTGAAACAAAAGACAAACACTGTTTTGTCCTGATTTGACCAGCGGTAATGTCTCATTTTGTCCCGATCCATTTTTCACACACCAGCATGCAGAGCCTCTATGAAACTCTCTTTTACTGTGAAATAATTCCAGCATTATGCATGAAGGGTTATTTTTTTCAAAAGAGGTTCCACTTAGAACGAAATATAGTTTTTTTTTTTTTTTTGTCTCTTTATATTGCATTTGTGTCAGCTTTAATCTGTGCTATAACCATTTGTGCAGCGCTCAAGAGCCAAAATAACTGTTATACAACCAATTACATTCGCCGTGGTGAACGTAACACTCTAACACCCGTTTATCTGTGTTTCTCTGCCAGTTGTTTGGGGCCTTGCTGCGAGGCTGCTGCGCTGACCTCTCCTACCTGAACCTGTCCAAGAACGCCTTCTCTCATAGGTGGGTGTTCACCTCCAGTGTTAATCCCTGCTTTTTTCTTCTTTTTTTTTTTTCTAAGAGGGGAAAAAAAAAAAAAAAAAAAGGCACACAAACACATTTATTTTCTACTTATGACTCAGCCAAACAGCTCTGGAGGAATTCCAGTCAGGAGTGTGCGGAGGAGATGGAGCATCATCATTTATTTTCTGCTGTAGATTAGTGTTTAGCCCTGGACCTCACTGATGGAATTAACATCCACGCTCGCCTTGGCAAACCTCATTCGTTCTGCCCTGCTGTACGTGCGTGTGTGCTTGTGCGTCTGCGCGCAGCATATGTTTCCAGCTCTTCTTTAATGTACACATGTCTCTGTTTGCTAACAAGTTTCCCGTCTGTCAAGTGCCTGAATGCGTGCTCACAATAATTTTGGGGGTTTTGTTTTGCATGTTTCAGTGTGGATGTGTGTGTTTGTTTATCTTGCTAGCAGGCACAAGCGGTTCCAGCTCTCATCATGTCGTGTCCCCTAGGAGCCCAGGAGCTTCCCCTGCTCAGCATATTACATTACAGAATTACAGAGAGAGAGAAGATGGTGAAAGATGAGACTAATTTTAGATGGGAATTATTGTTCCAATCCCCAGGCTCCCCCGCCTGCTTCTTTTTTTCTTCTTCTTGTTCTGTCTTTTTCTTTGTATCTACCTTATCTTTATATCCATCTTTTACTTTTTTTTTTTTTTTTTTTTTTTTTTTTGCACCTTTCTGACAGCACCTCTTTCCCTCCCCTTCTTTTACTCATGATTTCCATCCATCTTCTCTGTCTGCTTTTTATCTTTCCCTTTAAATTGCTCATCGCTCTTCTCCTTTCCTTCCTCTTCACATCCTCCACCTTTCATCATCTCTACCACTTTACCACTCTTTCTCCTCACATCTCTCCGCCCTTCCTCCTCCTCCTCCTGCTCCCCCTCCTCCCCCTCCTTCCTTTCCCTCTGTTCATAGTTCATCCCACCCCCTGCCAGTCCCGTCTGCTATTAAATGCATGTTGCCTCGGTGCTGCCGGTCAGATGGCTGCCGTGTCGCGGTGACAACACGGAGCCACAAAGCTGAACCGAGCTGATAAGAACCGCCCGACTGCTGCTCATGAATATGGAAGTGACCGCCTCAGACCCCTCCTTCACCTCACACACACACACACACACACACACACACACACACACACACACACACACACACACACACACACACACACACACACACAGAGAGAGAGACGGGGGCACTTTTGAGAAACAATAAGCAGCCCATGTAGATATTGTTACACACACGTCTGGGTACAAGTTGCTGATACAGCTCTCTGGAGAGTGTTTAGTGAGAGAGACAGTGACACCGTATCTACTTATGCGACAGCAGCCATTCTGTGGAGTCTTGACAAGCTGTATGCTAATCATTACAAACGGGTCGAAGACGAGCTGATGTTCCACACACTGGGAGGTTATCACACCAGCAGTGACAGGCGCTTGTAATGTAGCCGCACTGCTATCTTAATGTCTTTATCTTCTTTCTTTTTTTCTTTTGACCTTTTCCATTCCTTATGATCTTTTTCATTTCTACCCCTCATAACTCAATTTTCTCCTGCTTTTTTTTATCTCACATTTTTTTTCTTATTCATTTCCTCTGTTGCAGTTTTATCGTGTCGCCCAGTTAACATGGTTTAATCTTTTTGTGGGGTGAATGCCGGAGCATTCTGAACGATGGGACTCTGTCAACCGTACATTTGCTTAATCACAGGGAAATAACAGATATGCAGCATTTCAATGAATACAATGAACCTTTTGTCCTATCATCTGTGTGTGTGTCTGCAGCACACTCATTTACTAGGTTTGAAATTAACACCCAACCAAAATTAATTGCACCGTGTAATCTTGTGAAGTTACAGGCTTGTAAAGTGCTTAATCAAAGTGTGCTGGTCCTGCTTTAACATTAAAGTCACAACAATCGGTGTGAAGCACTGGGTCATGTTCACAAGGACAACAAGGACTCCTACTCGCACTGCAATATGCACAGAGGAAATCTAGTTAAGTGGCACAGAAATTGGAAGGGTGTCATGATTAGTCATTATATTCACGGCCAGTCACATTACTGCTCTCATATCTATGAAACATCTGTGCCAAACACGTGGGGCAGTCGGAGGGAGGAGAGAGCAGAACCGTTTAGAATGTCGTGGAGGTTCAGACAGTATTACAGACACATTAATAAAGGCCGGTGATTTCTGAGTGTGGTTTATTTTGAGTTGCCGTGTTTTCTATTACTGTGGCTACTGTGATTCTTTTGGTCGTGCTAATTTTGCACAAACTACGCTCTTCCATTTTAGAGCCTGGGGGAAGCGAGGACTCGTGCTACTCAGTGTATATTTGTGCATGCAGTACAAGCCTCCTTTGGTCTGCGGTGGAATACAGCAGAGGACATTTACTCAACTACTTTATCAGTGTTTTCCTTAGGTTTTTAATAGGTGCTGTGATAGTGGTGGTCAGTTAATTGACTAAAACTAAACATGTTCACATAATTTGTAATTCAGACGATTGTTATACACAGATTGGACAACTCAACAATATAACATGTTGAACTTTGCTCTACCGTTACAACATTAAAATGGTGCTCACATGTCCATGCCAATGATAATAATTTATATGATAAATTGAACTCCTAAGAGGGCCATGTAGCATAATGAGAACTTTTACTTTTGCTACTTTAAGTACCGTACATTTTTCTGACAGTATTTATGTACTTTTACTTAAGTAAAACTGTCAGTGCAGTACTTTTGCCTGTAATTGAAAATGTTTTCATTGTGGTTTTGGTACTTCAACTTAAGTAAAATATCTGAGTGGTTCTTCCTCCAACGCCTAAAGCTTTCCTAGTAAACGTGATTTTTGTATGACTTGTTTCAACCTCTTGTTTCTGAGACTGACCAAAAGTAAACAGAAAGTGTCAGACTAGAACGACTGTAATTTCCAACCAAAGTTTCATTTGAAGTTGAAACACTGCGGTAATTAAAGTATCTCTAAAAGTTGAAGTGTAACCATAAAAATAAGTTGACTGATTGTCTTTGAAAGGACTGAAAGATGCTCAGGCTTCATTAGAACTGAGTCTGAAGCTGCTGAAGTCAGTGGAAGTGCTGAAAAGCATTAGAGGTCAAAATAAAACTGCCAAAAGGACTTTGGACTTCATTTTTAGTTTGTTATTGTATAAAACTAACAACAACTTTGTGAATCTACACTTGTCAACACAGTAAAATACAGTCCATAGTTTAGAGGGTGTCAGCAATGTTATCTGGTGCCATCATCAGGTCAGAATTTTAATTTGTCAAACACTTTGATTCACGACCATTTACCTGCAAAACTAATTTAATGCCCATCAGCCTCTGCGCTACATTGTGCTCGGTGCTAATGAGCAAACGTTTTCAATCGGCGAGAGACCCTTGTTTTTCTGTTTTCTGAGTGATTTTATATCGATAAAAAATAATTCATTAAGGCATACCTGTTGTTAACTGAATCTGTAGCAAAGGAGAAATAATTAAATCAAAGTAAAAAATGTTTGCAGACATTCATTGTTTCGTATCAGGAAACAAACAGCTGCATTTCACATCATTAATGACAGCTTTCCCTTAAAGGAACTGAAAGCTCATTAACAAAATTAGTCATGCCTGTTTTTCCAGCTATGATGAGTCAGTATGTTTGCCATGAAAAATGTTAACATGAAATGTTAATGCAATAACATCATTATCTGAAAATAGAAGATGAACATGTCATGGTTCTATGTTTTTGTTGTTTATAATGGCGGCTTGTCATGGATGTCATTAACTGCATTCTTCATCTTTACTAACATGACAAGACTATTAATTCCAGAAAATTGCAAATGTGCTGCAGTCGTGGATGAATGTGTTGATACTCTTTCCCAAAAGAAAGAAAGAAAGAAAAGAAAACTCAATTTTCTCTGAAATAATTTGAAAATGACAAAAGTAATTGGCCTCCATGATTGTTTATTAAACATCAAATAAAAAACAGACTTTGCTTTTGATTTTTGATTCAAAACAATATCTTAAATTATAAAACAAAATGGCATTGACAAAACTGATGGGACCCTTCACCTAATATTTTATTGCACAAACTTCAGAGGCAATTACTGCAAACAAATGACTTCTGTAGCTCTCAGAAAAACGTATTCACCTGTCAGCAGGACGTTTAGTCCACTCTTCCAGAACAAACTGCTACAGCTGTCTCGGGTTTGAAGGTGCCTTCTCTAGACTGCATGTTTCAGCTCTTTCCTTCGGTGTATCATAGGATTCAGATCAGCACTCATAAAAGGCCACTTTGGAAGAGTCCGATGACTGAGTGAGACAGAGCTTTTTAACACTGGGCAGCTTGTTTCGCTGCAGAATGCCCTGATAGTTTTGAGATTTCATTGTTCTCTGCACAGATTCAAGACACTCTGTGCCAGGTGCATCAAAGCAGCCTAAAACAGAAACAAACCTCCTCCATGCTTCACAGAAGAGATGTTGTTCTTTTCTAAGAAAAACTTTGTCTTTTTGTCTGAGATGATGGGACTCTCAAAAAAGCTCCAGTTTTGTCTCATCTGTCCAAAGCAAGTTCTCCCAGAAGAATTGTGACTTGTCAATATGTATTTTTTTCGTAAATGCCAGTCATTTTTGAAGTATTTCTTTCGACGGTGGAGTCCTTCAGGGTCGTCTTTCATGGAGCCCACTGCACTGAAAAATGTACACATGGAGTGGTGAGTCACTGATGTGCCTTGATCTTGGAATTCAGATTATATCTTTCTACCTTTACCACCATCCTTCTGTTCAAGCTGGGGTCCATTTTACTCTTGCAGTTGCATCCAGGCAGTTTGACTACAGTTCTAGTGACCTTTAACTTGTTCATAATATTTACAACTGTAGTAACAGGAACATCAAACTGCTTGGACATGTTCTTATAACCTTTACCTTTAACATGCTCGTCTATAATTTACTTTCTGATCCCCTCAGACGGCTCTCTGCTTTACTTTCCATGTTCAGTGTGGTGCACACGATGATATTAAACAGCAGTGACCTCTTTTCTCCATTTAAATGGGCTGAATGACTGATCATAAGATCGAGGACGTGTGATACCAATCTTAGAAAACAGTTGGCTTGAAATATGACTAAAACACAATCATTATAAATATGTTTCTGTGGTTTTACCAACACATATGCCAATTGCATTTTTGAATAATCTTTGTAGAAGTGATAATTTATATTTTTTTCATACTGTCTTTTCTTTTCTCTGTGACATACCAAAGACATGAAGGTATACATGAGAACATTTCTTTTAATTTGGTCAATTTTCAGGAGGAATGAAGTTTTAGTTGTTGTTTTTTTTTACCATCAAATCTATCCAGGACTACCTACTGGTCATTTTGGCTGCTGATCTATGAAGTAAATATGAAGTCCTGTACGTGTATTTATATCTCTTGTGTGTGAGTGTGTATTTATTAAGCTGCCTCGTCTGAAAACAAAACTCAGTGTTTATCAGGGTGAAAAAAAAATACAGCAATAAAAACGGCCTGTGTGCTTCACAAGTAAACAACATATCAGCTGCCTGAAGAGAGGTAGCGGGTAATCTTTTCCCCGAAAAACAAACCTCATCTTTCTGCAAGATGAATTCATCCGTCCCCTCGCGCACTCCTCCTCCTCCTCCTCCTCCTCCTCCTCTTCCTCTCTTACTTGCCACTCATCATTTTCTCCCGCTTCCTCCAGACTCCTCATCCTCCCCCTGTGGTGAATTATTTGTACCGTGGGGGCTGAAATGGCAGATTGGCTGCTTTGACAAGTGCTGAAAACAGATCTATACTACATGCATCCTGTGATACACGCATGCAGACATACTCCCTGTCAATCCCTCTGACTGGCGGGGTAATGCACTGTACAGGCCATGCAGATGGTTGGATAATTGATCAGTATTACCTTTTTAACTTGTGGCAGTAATTAATGTCAACTTCACCTTTTCACGGCGTCTGGTTGATTATAATACTGACCTAAATGTCGCAGTCAGCATCTGTCTGCTTTACCCTTTTCTCTTCCTCTCTCGTAACGTTCCCTCTCTGTCAGGTCTACGCTCGTCTGCTGCAAACTTTCTGTCACTCTTTATCAGCGCATCATGTCCTTCTGTCATCCCGTCTCTTGTCCCGATCAGTCTGTTATCTCTTCTCGCTGTTCTCTGACCACCTTTTCTTTTCTGTCAAATGGCCTAATTGTGATTCTTCTTTAAAGCTCACCCTCTGTCCTTCCTCGTTGTAACATCTCTCCTCTTCTTTTCTGTGTTGTCCTTTCTTTTTTTCTTTTCTTTTTTTTTACCAGGAAAGCGAGAGATTCCCTGCCAACTTTCCGCCAGTTCTTCAGCTCAGCATTCAGCCTGACCCATGTCAGCTTAGCCTCCATGAAGGTCCCCCCTGATTCACTGAGGTGAGTTCCTGTCACAGGCAGAGATTTAAAGGGACCTTCAGAGCCCTGAGATCTACCAGCATCTCTTACATGCAAATCACTTGTACAGCTTAAACTGCAGGAGGCTGAGCATATCCTGAACGTTATTTAATTCAAAATCATTTTGAATGTGTCATTATTATGTATCTGGGCTGATCACACTGTAATTCAATACCGCACGAAATTCATTTGATTAAAAAAAAGATGGATAACCCCCATATCAGCTTGCATGCATGTGCCTCCACTTCTCACACAATGCATCCAGATAAATACATCTAAAACATGAGAAATATCAAATAAACAAGTCACTCCCAAAAATACATCAAAGCAGCTTTTCACAAACACACAGTGAAGATACCTGCAGGTTTAACAGGGAGAGCGACCTGTGAAAAGAGAGGCTTTTTTCCTTAAGTGACAAATGCATCAATTTCAGTACTGGGAAAAATTCTAATGAAGGCAGTAAAGCACCATCTAATGCCAAGTGCTATGTTAAGTTCACATATATATGGGGTTATAGAAGACAGTCAGCCAGCAGACTGAAACCTATTTATACTATCAGCAGGTGCAGACTCCTTAGAAAAGTCTATGCAGTGCTCTTGATAGCTAATCAATTACCATAGCAGGCATGCAGGCTGACAGCAGACAGTCTCCCCAAATCTTCAATTTAAGGACCAAAAACCAAGTAACCCTCACCTGTTGTGTGCGTAGATGACCAACTATCAGTACAATATGCGAGTTCAGTGTTGCAGAATTGTTGTAAGATCCTATTACGTTATTGAGGTGTATGTTATGCAGATTTTCCTCTACTGAAAGTTACTTTAAAAGGTTCTCTGTTGATTTCCTTATTATTACTCCAATAGTAACTGCTGTGCATTTCTTGTTTAATTTAGTAACTAATCACTTGTATAGACCACACAGGCCAAATGATTTATAGATTTTAGAGAGATTATGTACAATTGTGCCTGTGTACCTGATGCTGTGGAGTACAGTTCAGTCTCCGTGTCCTGACCCGACACTCCCTATTGGTTAACACTCCTGAGCCACTTAAAGTCAGTACAGACTCTAATTGGTTGGGATGACAGTTCATCACAGTTGTCAGTGTTGTGCAATAACATTTGACAGTGCACTGATCCGATATATGGAAAATCTCAATCTGTGTCCTCATCGTCGTATCATGACATAACTGATCCACGTCATGATGATGTGGCTTCATGTTACATTAAAATGATTCAGTGACAAATTTACAGTTTGATAAAACACACAATTGGTATTAAATTGGCATATTGGCTTAAATTAAAGTCAATGTCATGATATGGAGACAAAAAGGTGGATCAGCTCAACACCATTTAATAGCAGATGATACCACAGCTCTCACTCATTTGGCAACCAGCTCCTTCTCTTAGTGTTACATTGTGCATACGATGAGTCAGGTGTTCCTGATGTGGCTGTATTATGAATATTCTGCTGACTGTGTTCAGCTGTGACTAGTGTATCACCACTTTGTGACAGCCAACTGGCAACAGAATCCCTTTCCCTTCATTTGGAAAATCTCTGGACAGGAAGGATGTACTGCGTTGGCAAAATAAACTGCGATAAAAGCCAAGATGCCAAGAGGATGTGGTAATATACACATCAAACAGTCCCTGTTATATTGTGTTAATGATATGGGCGTAAAATACGATATGTTTACAGCTGAGGAGCCACAACAGAAAGAATGTCAGAGATAGATATTTAGAGAAAAAAAATCTGAGGTAATTGTAAAGTCACTTAACCCTACTAGATATTATAGGAATATTACAATAAGCTCAGAATTATATAATAAATAAATGTATTGCTTTGGAAAAAAAATGGTTTTAATTGTTGCAGAATGTCTCCTTATGTTCCTATAATGAATTTTGCACACTGTGGGGGTAATGAAATCCATAAAATAATCCAATTAGGAGCTGAAATACTCCAAATGAGCCAGTATGAAGGTGTAGGAGACATGTTTTTGACTGTTTAATATAGTTTCCCTTCAGATTACAGCCCAGCAGCCGAATGATCGCGTAAACCTGATGTCGTTTCTGTTGAAATGAAACTTCACCGACATGACTTCATAAGCAGCTTCTCGGAAAACGCACGCATTTTATTATTATTTTTAACTTCCAACCTCTTTGGGCATTGTTAGCGGCAGCTTTGACTGATGCCGCCTCTCTGTGTCAGCAAGCGTTTGCAGAGATTTGTTTAGTCAAACTCGGAAGCCTGAGAGCGGTGACGGATGAATTCCCACCGGGGCCACTCGTGCTAAAAATGTATCCACTCATGATGCTGCGAGGTGCATCGATTTAAAACGCCAGGTAACTCGAGCACATGCAGGATCGCCGCTGAAGGCCTTTTGAATTTGATATCCAAGAGGAGACTCTTAAAATGTAAGAATCTCCACGCATTAACACGAGTGTTCTCTGGCCCCTGCTTTCACCCTGATGCATAGCTGATGTAAAACGGCCTTGAGAGGAGAGCAGTTTAATCCGCCCTCGTTTCAAGCACAGACTCTCGCCGTACGATACTTTTATTTTTAATTTTTCATTGTTTCAGGTGTGAAAACTAGAATAGTTTCCACCACATGGAGTGCAGTTTGCATCCAAACCATCAGTGAGATTTTAAAACATCAAAGCACACATTAGGTTTCAAAAACTTTTTCCTTAACAGCAACGCTGCCCTGTTATTGTGTTGGTAGACTGGCATTCAATCAGAGGACACACTGAAGCCACTCGTACTACCCAGCTTCCACTGTGCTGACATGTCTTTGTGCATGTTCAGGAGATCTGTGACTTAAAAAAAACAAAAACAAAAAACAGCTCAGAGCAGCCAATCGAAAAAAGCCAGTTTCCCTACAGGGACTGCAATGTGACGGTTTCTCTGCTAGGTGTGTATTCTGCTGTTAGCTTCTCCTGGCCAAAAAAAACCACGATCAATAACAGAAAACAAAGCAAACTGCCAGCAATTGAGATGACTGTGTGCTGCATGATGGATCGCAGCCAAAATGGATGGAGCAGGACTCCCCACTTAGCACCTCTCCTCATTACCTCTTCATGGCGCGCAGCTCTTGTATGTGTATTCATCGCACAAGAACAACCTCCAGCAGAGCCTTGATGTGCAAATGCAGTGTTCTCTCCGCACCCGGCCGGCCTCGTGTGTGTGCACGTGCAACAATTGGCCACTTCTCCAGAATAAATATGAAAGCTTTTTGAGGTGATTTCTGTCTGGGACTTAGCCGAGCTATGAATCTTCTCTTTAAGCTACTTTTCTCTAAATCCTTTAAGATGGCTCTGAAACTTTTAGGTGTGCGCCGGAGAACGAGGGACAGGACGGGACAGCTGATCCGTTTGGGTTGTTAGACGCAATTGGATTTCTGTGGGAATGATGGTTCACTATTTTTTTTTTCATCTTCACTTGTCTTTGTTCCTTAATTGACCTGTTTATCCCTATTTCTTCTTACCTACCTGTCATTCTGCTCACCCCTCCCTCCATATCCACTTTCACATTAATCGCCTCTTCTTCCTGCCTCTCTCTTTCCCGCCCTGCCTCGCTCGTGTCTTCCTTCAGGGCTCTGTTCCTGGGTTTGTCCAATAACCCTCATATCACTGATTTACACCTGGACATCAGCAGCTGTGAGGTACGCTCTGTCAGTGGGTGCTCCACATATATTCGCTCATCATCTTCATAGATTAACGCTCGCGGCTATCCTATCCTGCTCCACTCCTGTCTGTCTTCCGCCCACAGTTGAGGTCAGCGGGTGCCGGCGTGATTCAAGAGCTGTTTCCTCGCGTTTCGTGCGTCGCGACTTTCGACATCTCTGATAATGGTAAGAGACACGTCTGTGCACACACCCACCAGGGATGCACTCAGAGGGGCTGTTTGACTTATGTTGGGTTGGACCTCAGCATATATACAGCTGTTGAACTGAGCGGCTACCTTTTAAACTGAACTAAAATACATTTGAACTAAAGGCGCACGCCACTGATTTTACACACACACTTCAGTGGAGTATCACGCATCCTGTTTAATCATGTAACGTTGTTGCAGTTTTCCACAAAGTTTAACTTGTGTCATAGAGATATCAGCATTATCTCAGCATGGACTTCAAATCTTTAACACAAATCTTGGTCGTCTTGGGAATTTTGTGTTTCATGGAGTTGGTTCTAATGCATTATGGGTACTGTAGTATTCAATGTTTTTTGGAGGTTAATCCATTCTACTGACTACAATTTAAAATAACTTGGCTGCTGCTGCACAGATTTTGATCCTTCTTTTTCAAATCTTATTAAATACCCTATCTTTATGGGAATCACACTACATTGTTGGACTGTCTCTTTAAAGGATGCCAAGACATGCCATTGGTTTGGTTAATTTGATTACATGCAATTCTCCTGTATTTCAGGACCATCTCCTTGTTTTGTTGTTTTTCCTGGTAAACTGTAATTTGCACGGCCTTAAACTTTATTATGATTAACCGTCAAACACTGATCCTCAAGTTTTATACGTTTGTCTGATGTTACCAAGTTGCTTTATGATCTTTAAAACATGTCTACCCACAAAAACCCCACACGTTCACACACAACTACAACCTCTCTGTCACTGCAACCTGGCAGCCCACAACCCAGTGCTGATTTAATTGTTGTCAAAATGCCAGGGCAGGCCGGCGTTCCACCTAAAAGACCCAAAATACACACCTGCAAATTTAAGCAGAGTTGGACTGAACAGTTTTAATCATATGTGCTTGTCACTTCGATAGTTTCAATCCATTTACAACAGAAATGTGAACGCGTCTCCTTCAACACATGTCAGTTGTGGAGCTTTTCTCCACCTCTCCTGCTCTGTTATGTCACAGGAAACTCTGATAACAGAATCTCACCCCACATTAGAGGCATGAGAGCTTATTTAACCACAGATCTTTTTTGCTCTCTAAATGAGGCATTTTCCTCCCTGTTTGCTGAAATATCTTGCCATGGTAACCACTTCCTCTTAGCTGCAGATCCTTGATCTTTTGAAAAGGTGAGTGGGTGTGAGTGGGGGGGGGGGGGGGGGGGTGTTAATTGAGAGTATTTTGGAATGTCAGTGGGCAGGGAGATTTTGTTACAAAATGGACCATGAAAGAAAAAAAAAAAAAAAAAAAAAACATCTTTAAAGGGAAAAAATGGTAGCACCTGGCAGAGAGAATGACGAGTCACTGGGATAACAGCCCAGAAAATAATTTCATGTTGCAAAACATCTCTTTCATTTTTGATATATCACTTAAAATCTAGTTTTTTGGGTTCAAGACCAGCTCTAAAGTTTCAGGCCTGTTCTCTTATTTATTCAGTTCATACATTAGTGTAATTAAAGATCTGCTTGGAAGTGGTTATTCACCAGAGCCCCACAGACCGCAGCCCTGCTGGCGTTGCACTTGTTCTGTATTGATACGCGTGTTGTGTTGCGTGTAGGTTTGGATGCTGACTTGCTGGCTGTCATCCCAGCATTCTCCCGGCACCCCTCCCTCAAACACCTGATGCTGGGGAAGAACTTCAACATCAAGGGCAGGTAGGAACCACGCGGGGAAACAGTGGTGCAGATGGTTGTGAAGATGATGCAGATGATGAATGTTTTTCCTCTTGTTTCTGCATCCTCAGGGTACTGGATGAAATCCTGCAGAAACTAGTTCATTTGGTGCAAGAGGAAGAGTGTGTGAGTTTGATTATGTAACATATTGCACACAGACAGACACACACATTCTCTGGTTTTATGCACAAATACACGCCTACACATGCCTTACAGATTTGTCACCGTACCCACACACACACACACACACACACACACACACACACAACACACACTTTTTGTGCATGCACAACCTCTCACTTGTCACTGTTTAAATTCTCGTGTCCTCATTCATGCGCGTTTAAGCTCAGTCTCCAACCTGCCACACACACACAAGGCGCAAACATGCACACGAGTCACGTGGTCTGTGGGCCCAAACGAATGATTCATTTGGTCTCAGTTCATTCGCAAGAATCCCGAGGCTCTCTCTGCTCTGTAAATCCAGCATGACAAGTAGCTTACTCAATTATTTACCGTTGTTGATGGTGATAGCCCACAACGATGCTCTGGCGCAGAGCACGGACTTGGGGCTTGAGTAAAATCACACTAATAGAAGCACAGACAGGTGTAAATGTGTTTGGTTGAAGGAATTACACTCGGTTTGTCATAGGTCAGCTCACACGCTTAGTGACAGCACAAGCATCAAAACCATCTGTGAGTGTGCCCTGCAGACATTTGGCCCCGTGTTAACACAAACGTATGAGGCATAGAGGGCTGCGAGCATCAAATGTGAGAAATGGAGAACTCGCAACAGCCCGAGTGAAATGCAGCGAATTCAAAATACATCAAAATACCAAAAATAGCAATAGTTTTTGGAAATACACTTGTCCACTTCATACTGTACTGTATGTCCACTGAATTCAGAGCGAGAGTAGCTCAGTCCAAAGGTAACAAAACCCGTCTAACAGCGCCTCTAAAACTAATTAAATGACTTGTTTTATCTAGATTTTTTTTAGGCTGTACAAATACTGAAATGTAAGATAAGTTCCAGTTTTTCCTTGTTTTTGTTGCTAACTTTAGCAAACTGGCAGCTAGCTCCAGGTTTTGTATTAATCGTACAGAAGACAAGAGTAGTATTGGTTTCCACGTCTAACTGTTGGCATGAAACTACATTTTCTTTAGTACCTAGCCAGGAAGACAACCTCTCCTTCATGAATATTTAACACAAAAAGCCTCAGACATTCTGACTAAAAATCTTTTGGGAGGTGAATAACGCTCATATATGGTCACAAAGCGTAAGTGTTAGCATAGAGCAGCAGAACCTACAATTGCATCACATTTTTGGTTTTCATTTTACACATTTTCACTGAAAAGTTTCCAATTATTGCAATTAGCACTGTGGTTTAAAGGCAGAACTTTTGTATTTAGTGGCATCCGGTGGTGAAGTTGCAGATTGTAACCTGCTGAGTATACCGAGCCCTTCACTCCTCTTCCAAACTTGTGTAAGAAACTCGAGAAAAACATTTCCAGCCACTGTTTGGTTTGTCCCTTCTGGGCTACCGTATGGCAGTGCATCATGGTGCACCTCCCCATGTAGATATGAAGGGCTCATTCTAAGGAAATTAAAACACAATGATTCTCAGTTTCAGGTGACTGATGAAAACATTATAATCCATTTCTGCAAATACATCCTCCTAAATCTTACAATGAAAACATTTCAATAAGCATTCAAAGAGTTTAACGAGTAATAAAAAGAAAAGCAATAAATCATTTAACTGCAGAGAGTGTGAGATTAATTATACGGATTATAAAATCAGATTTTCATTCAGGTTCTTTCATCATTGATTTTCCTTTTTAAAAAATTATCATAATTCTTTAATAATTAATGAGCACTGATAAATTCCCAGATTTTTGGGGAATATAAAAGCCAGAAGTCATTATATACACATATACTGGTATACACAGATGTTTGTTTTCACCACTCCCCTTCACTCAAAAGCCTTTAACACCCACGTTTTCCTCTGCACAACAAAAACTATTTTTTTTTTCTTTCTTTGACATACATGCTGCTATTTCTCTTTTAAAAGTTCTCATTTTCAAATCTTCTTCCAGGCCCTGCAGTCCCTCTCCCTGGCCGACTCCAGGCTTCGCCAGCGGGGCACGGTGCTGGTCAACGCCCTGGGCTCCAACGCCTGCCTGCGGAAGGTGGACCTGAGCGGCAACCTCCTGGAGGACTCCGGGGCCAAGATGCTCAGCAAAGCTCTGCAGATTAACACAACCCTCAGGTGTGTGTGTGTGTGTGTGTGTGTGTGTGTGTGTGTGTGTGTTTTTGTTTTGTTGTTGTTTTTTAAATCAGTACTCTGATGGGCGCAAAGAAGGAATTTCCATGCAGATCACAGAACTCGTCACAGAAGACGAGAGGAGGAGTGAGTCGGGGAAAGAAGACGGTTTAGAGGACAGATGAAAGAATAGGGTCAGGGAGAAAATTAATATGTTAGGTATGGTTTAAGGAGAGGATACACTGAGAGGCAGAACGGTGAGTTAAAGGCAGTGCTTCAAAGATAGAGAGAGGAAAGTGAGCCATGTAGAAGATAAAAAGGTAAGACTTAGCGCTGAGCAGTCGGAGGGATAGCGAGGAGAATCGGTGGGAGGAGGGAGAGGGCCTTCAGGCAGCCTGTGTATCACACCAGCCTTAAGTAAAGGAAAAGAAGGCCGTGTGTGTGTGTGTGTGTGTGTGTGTGTGTGTGTGTGTGTGTGTGTGTGTGTGTGTGTGTGTGTGTGTGTGTGTTTGGTGTGTGTGTTTGGTGTGTGTGAGAGGTATGGAAGGAGTCGATTGGAAACTTGAGAAGGGGCAAAGGAGGACAGAGGATAGACTATGGGGGGGGGGGGTAGGATGGGAGAAGTTAGATGGACGAAGAAGAGGAACTACAGAGGGAGAGTTGTGAAGAGATGGGAGACGGAGACCACCTAAGGAGAGAGATTTAGGTTCTGCTGATTACATTTCTAGGGCAAAAACGAGTCGGAGAGATGAAGGAAAGAGGGTCTGAAAATGATTGGATATATATTTTTTTTTTTTTGAGGAGTAGACGGTGTGGAGTGTAGGTGGAGAAAATGCAGTATGAAGTAACAGAAGCTCATTAGTTTCATGGCAGTCGTTCACGCATCCCAAATGCTGTAATCCAAACTTCTTCTATGCATGTAGCAAAAGGAAAGTGTTCATTCCTCTGTGATGTGTTGTGCTGCTATATCGTCAAAGTAGTGTTTTAAACTGTGATACTATGGGATGTGTGAGTGTGTGATTGTGAGTGTGTGATTGTGAGTGTGTTAGGAGCTTTAGAAAGCAACTGATCCTCTTCCTCTCTGTGCCTGTCTTCCCCCATTTCCTGCTGGTTTGATCCTCTCAGGAGTGTGACGTGGGATCGCAACAACACCACAGCGACGGGCTTCCAAGACGTGGCGAGAGCGCTGGAGCAGTAAGACGGAACACACAACGCACACAACACACAACACACACGCACACACACACACACATCAGCAGCATCTTTTTGAAGCCGGGGGGAGACACACTCACAAAATGTGGATAACCATCTGCAGTGTTTACGATTACATAGCATTTCATCAGTCGTCTTGACGTGTGTGCCAGTCAAATATGCGCGGGTGCGAAGTTTGTGTGTGTGTGTGTGTGTGTCTGTGTGTGTGTGTGTGTGTCTGTGTGTGTCTGTGTGTGTGTGTGTGTGTGTGTGTGTGTGTGTGTGTGTGTGTGTGTGTGTGTACAGCTGCGTGGGTGCAGAGGATTGAAGACAACCATTATAAGTGCCGAGGGCATTTCCTGTTTGTTCTTGTTAACATCACAATTCCTCCACGTTTATTATTGCAAGGGTAATATTATCTTTCTTTCCTCTGTTTTTCTTCTTCCATCTCTGCAAAAAAAAAAAAAAAAAAAGCAACTTCACCTTGCAATACATGCCCCTCCCCCTCAGTGATGTCACCCAGGCGTACCGCAGCGCTCCAGAGAAGATGGACCAAGCCCTGACCAAGGTGAGAGGGGCTTGTGATTTCTGACAATTACGATCAGACTAATTCAGGGGTTTGATGATTAGAAGTGATGATTCAGTGTGAAAGATGATTAAGTTGCTTTGGTGAAAACCCTGTGTGACATAAGAATTACTTATCAAAGACCTCCTAATGCCTTCTTAATATCTGGGTTGCAATATAATAACCACAGCAATAAATGAGAGATTACCAATTCCCATATATTCACAGAACCACTAAATAACTGCTATCGTGGTTCAGTTTGTATCATCCTCATATTGCAGGCATGAATTCAGTCTTTTTTCCATTTAAAAAGTCACGATCATTAAATTTTATTTGACGAATAATTGTCATACAAATATTGTGGTCTTTTTTCTGTTAATTTATCTAATTTATCGGCTGTGATGTTTGGCTTTGTAAATAAATCCATGATGTTTACATCATTAGATGATCAAAGATATGCTGTCAGTCAAATATTAGAAGTTAAGTGCCATTAAATAAACAGTTGGCATGGCTAATTCTCCACTCATGCGATTAAATCATCGCAGAAGAAGGGCCGCAACGAGATGACGTCATTAAAAGAGTGGCAATTAAACTTCAAACGATAGAAAACGATGTGGAAATAAAGATAGAAATATGACATTGTCTATCTGTTAGTTTCATCCAGCTTAAAATGAATGAAAGGAAACCCTTTTAACATTAAATAAAATTTATAATCAGCTCAAATAATGGTGATTATGCAATAAATGTGACAAAACCTAATTGTCAATAGATATAAAACATAAGAAGATGGACACCTTGGACTATTGATTTCTAATAGAAATAACTGTTGTTGCCTTAAACACATTGAAAGGTTCTCTTTCTACTTCATGAGTAAAAGGCTTTGAACCAGGATGTTGATCATTTTGGGTTAAATGGAGGCTCAGTCTCATGTCAGAAACATGAGGAAAACAAGGATGTTCAGACAGCTAGAAATCAGCTGAGTTCATCTATGATGTTCTTTTTGTACACAGTACATTCACTGTGTGCTGGTCAGTGGCAGCAGCATGTAGCCAGTGCTCCTCTTTGCGTCACTGTTTACCAGAAATCGTCAAGATGTCCCCGTTTTTTTTTTGCTCGTGTCACATTAAACCCTTCTTGATGATAAACATTTTTTTTAACCAGTGCGTCTGTGGCTTCCCGGCATTTCTGTAACTCTCTTGGTGCTTCCTGTTACTTAAAAAAAACTCAAATGAAAAAGTGGCAGATCTCTTTTTACAGTTGCCTCTTGGTATTGATCTGCATGGTTGCCTTTGCAATTAATGATGTGGTTACTTTAGGTTTTAAAGACCACTTGAAATTGAGTTTATTTCTTGCTACAGAACATAGACATGATGTGAATATTTAATGTCCACCTGCAACTTATTTTTTTTGGACAAAATCTGCACCTTTTGACTCTTTCTTTTTTTAAAAAAATTTATTTGATCTTTGGGCCTCAGCTCATTGATACATACAAGGTGTGATCACAAAGTTCAGAGGCTGTGAGCATGAAAGGAGTGGGAAGCTATAACTGTTATGAGAAAGTATTCCAAGCTGCGTTGCCTGATCAACATCAGCACCTGTGTTTTTTTTGACATCGCGCCACAGTTCAGGTCATTTGCTCTGACTATTTTCCCTCAGGTGCCTCTGAACGTCATGTCAGACCCTGGTGGGACGAGTTCCTGGTGCACAAAGAGAACTCACCTGGTTGTGCCCCGAACCAGATGCACCTTTTTTGGACTGGGACAATGTTCTGCCCCTCTTAAAATGAAAATGCAAACTCAAAACACCTCGCATCTATCACTGCTTCATTGCCGTTACTGATTTCCAGAGTATGCCACGAAATGTGAGCTCTCTGCTCAAGGTCAATTGTGAAATCGCAAATGTTCGCTTACCATTGGTCACAAAAATGTGTGTAACTCAGGTGGTGCTGATGTTGATCAAGTGATGTACATTGGAGTGCTTACTCATGAAAGTTAAAGCTTCCCCCTGCTCCATGCACCTTACTGTAGTGCGCTGTGTTCATGCCTTAAATGACCTTTTTGATCTCACCTCGTACATGTCAAGATTGTATACTCAGGGTTATATTTGTGATTTGAGACCCCTTTTTTTTATGTAGCCAATCAAAGCATTTCTTTCCAAACCACAGTAGTAACTATTCCTTTTTGTTTGGCAAGATGGTAAACCTGACAGACAACAAGACAGCTGCCAACAAAGATGACACAAAAGAGTGACAGGCTTTGTACGAGCAGCAAACATTAGCTTTTCAGCAGCAGTGTCTCTTCCCGTATGGACATATGTTGTTTGAAGACTTGGTTTGATGAAATACAGGAACAAATACCCATAAGCAAAAGTGTGATTGCTAACACCGCCAGACAGGAGAAATTAATTTAGTAAGATATCAACATCTATAACTTTAAAATACTGAACCATGTGTCCTTCACTACCACTGCTCACTAAATGCAGTTTGTCACTTGGCTTGTAGGGTGCAGGTAACAGAGCAAGTCTGTTTATACGGCACGTCAGACTCCATTTCCCTGACAGCTCAGTTGTCAGTCAATCACGCACAATGTCTTTCTTCCCCAGAGGCTCGGAGACTAAAGAAGCATTTTAATACATCTCTAGAAACCAAAATAGCAGTTTACTGTACGTGTGCACCAGCTTATTGGAACATGATCTGTTATTGCTGTGGCACCAGCCTGATGATTTTCAGTTTTTTGTCAAACCCCTTTTCCCAACAGTACATATGCAGTGGATTAATCCTTTAATTAGGTTAGACTTTTATTTTCCTGCATTTGGTCTCTGAAGCTCCCAAGTCGTTGAGAAACTCTTGATTCCATCTTTCTTTACATAAGATGATGATGCAGTGAACACTTCCACCTGCTGAGTCAAGAAAATAAATCAAAGGCGTCCCTGTTGTTTCTGGAGTTCAAAATTCTCTCCACTCTCCTTATTACCATGCAAATGGACTCGTCTCCTGTCTCCTGCACACTGCACTTTGTAAACACCTGTCATCTCCACTCCTCTCCCTCCTTGTTTGTTTTCTGTGTGTGTGTGTGTGTGTGTGTGTGTGTGTGTGTGTGTGTGTGTGTGTGTGTGTGTGTGTGTGTGTGTGTGTGTGTGACAGATCCAGCGTGCCCTGCTTAGGAACAACCAGACTCAGCGTTTCTCTCAGAAACAGGCTCTCCGGCTGAACCAAGGCCTCGTCACCAGCACTGCTGAACAGGTGTGTATCTGTGTTTGTGATTATGATGAGGAACAAGTCAAGATTTTTCATTTTGATAATAGACTGAAATATTGTGACAGCTAACTTATTGTTTGCACTGTTTTTGTCTTTCTTGCTCTCTCTCTCTCTGTGTGTGTGTGTGTGTGTGTGTGTGTGTGTGTGTGTGTGTGTGTGTGTGTGTAGGTGATGGAGCGTCTGTGTGTGCGGGTGCAGCAGCAGGTTTGTGTCCTGAAAGGCTGTGAGGAAGGAGAGGAGGTCCAGACGGCCAGACAAATCCTCAAGGAAGCCAGGAACTCAAGAGCTGTGAGTGGACTGTGTTTGTTTGTGTGTATGCGTGTGCAAGTTATAAATTGTGATTCATGATTCATCGTATAATGCCACAGATTGTGTAGTACAGACAGACATCATGTTTTTAGTACTGTAGAGAAGTGGTTCTCAACAAGTCTAGCTTCAGGACCAAGTGGTAAACTTTAGGACAGAAAACCAAGTAAATGACAACAACTGCACTTCCTCCAGTGTCCACTACAGGCTACCTCCTAAAGAGAGTCAATCCTCATATCTTCTCGTTAAAATGCCATACTTTACATCTGAAATAAACCTGTTTACAGCCTGCCACAAAAAGCAGCAACTGTACCACGGGTGGCTTTTTACATCACTCATTCGTTAAGGACGTGGCTGCTTTAAGAGACAGGAGGGTGCCCTCACAGTTGGCGAGCTGCCTGCAGGTTTCAGCCAGGCTTCATTCGTCCTGCCTCAGCTCCACCCATGCACCACCTTATGGCCCTTTTTGAATTAGCTTGGAGTAAGGTTGAATTGGGCATTGCCAAAATGGTGACGGCTGGAGCTACTGAACCACTTTTCAGGAAACCTATAGGTGACATCATGGAGACTGTGTCAGTTTTGTGTTTACAGTCTATGCTGTGGACCCACATTGTTTACCTAAAAATAGTACAGTGTATGCCTTCATGCAATGTTAAAAACATGAAGTTTTAACCGGTGATGTTCATGGCAGACGTGACAATGTTTGTCTTAGTCGTCACTGTCATAACAACGCTGTCAGAAAATGGCAACTGCATGCACGCCTTGTCATGGGAAAACATACTGTATGTCTTTCAAAATAGAAGTGCGCCATTATATATTTAGTGGACTGCAAAATAAAAGCTTTTAAATACCTTTTTTTTTTTTAACGCACGCATTTGTGTCCCACTCAAAATAGCCCTGCGGCCCACTTCTGGCTCATGAACCACCAGTTGAGAACCACTGCTGTAGAGTGTGTATTATGTCCTGGCAGTTTTTGTGAACTTTATGCCTCTGCTTCACTGTAGTTAAGCTGGAAATATTGTTAATTTGTTCAACTTTGACCTCTTGACTATGATTACTTTGGAGATTCTGATTTTACACTTTCTATTAAGACACTCAAGATATACTTAGCAGCATCCTTATAATCATTCATACATTAAAATAAATGTAAAGAGACAAAGCTCCGGCTATTAACCGTAAAAAAAAACAATAAAACTGATTCAGCATATAAAACCAGTAAAACTGGAATATTGCAAATGTGCATTAAACAGCAATACACACAACAGCAAAACAGACCCCACTATAAAGATCTCTGTGATTATATAAAGTCTCATTATTACTGCAGTAACGGCTGCTCTTTCAAACTTTAAGAACTAATGAATACGTTTATATAACAGTCCAGTCTGTATTTTAGAAGTCTAAACCTTCAGTAAATGCTCACTTACAGAACGATGGATGTGAGATGGATCATTCTTTAATTTTGAAGCGTTAGAACGAATGAATTATAAGTTACAGCTAAAGACTTTATTAGCAGTTTAATAGTTATTCATTGTTACTTTATTGAATAAACTATAAGAGGTGCGTTAGAACGACCTTCATCTTGGCAGCTTGTAAAGAATCTCTCAGGCTGGTGAGTCATCAATAGTCAAATCTCGAATTAATTAGTAAAGGTTAATGAATAAGCAATCAGGTCAGCAGTTATGTTGAAGTCTCCGGCAGCTCAATTTAGAATGATGCTTATTCCATGCAAAGAATTTGAAGTTCTAGAAAGCCTCAAATAACAACAAATATGGTTTTTAGAATGTCTCACAGACGTCCTGTCACTCCAATTGAATGGCTATTTTTATTTCTGTGAGGAAAAAAAAAAAAATCAATGACAGCAGATACAGCAGAAACAAAAATACCATGTGGTTTTTATGGCAACACAAAAACATGGCACACAACTGACGTAACGGGAATCTCGCATCCATAAACCATATGTTCGAGCCAGACACTGCGAGCAGCTTCAATAAGTTTCACCCAACAAAACAACATGAAACGTGTTTGTGCTGAACACTAATGTAGTATTAGAAATTACACAGATCCACTCATCAACACCAAATAAGAAAACACACTCCATGTTGTGCTCTGTTTGTACTGGTGCATGTGAAGACAGCAGGATATTAACGATGCAACAAACTGGTACGTTATGTGCTCAGTTAAAACAGTAAAACGTGTTGGCTGCCATTTGATTATTGATTAGAACAAACACACACATTCCTGAGCCTCACAGTTCATTTTGTTTTGTTTCCGGTTGTGGTCAAAATTCATGTTGCATATAAATATTTGTCCTCTTTGTGACTTGTAATAATCTGCTGTTTTCTGTTGAAAAGGCTGTCAGTCACACAGTAGAGGAGACTCGCAGGAGAAGCACCATTCACGATTTTAAGCTATTTTTCTTAAGTTCCACTATTGAGCTTTTATAAGCAGTACATTAATGTTTAATAAATGGCTTTAAACACATTATTGTATAATATGGATATGTGCATGAAGAAATAAGTACTGTCTACAAATGCTGCATATGGTGGAGTTAAAGTAAAGGGTTGTGTGATAATACAATTTAGACCAAGAAAACATAAAGCAATTTACAGCAATTAGTAACATTTCTAAAAGCTGTAGGCAAGAAAATGTGCCAAAATTATCACCTATTAAGCTACAGGTTTACAATTTTCTTGTGAGTCCCGTGTCCCTTTTCCCCACATTTTACTACTTTTCTGTGTTTTATTTGCAATGTTGATATTCATAAGAAAATATTCTTCTGGTTTTAGGTGCCAAAAAACATCTCAACATAGTTTTACATTTCCTCTCTTAGGCTTCTTTCTGGATATCTATCAAGAACAGGCTGTTTTGAGTCTGTGTCTTTAAGGCGCATTATTATCAATGACACTCTCTTCTGATTGGTTGACTCTTTTCTGAGTGACGTACGCCCAGGCCAATCACAGGTTTTCTTCAGTCTTGTTGCTTGCCAGCTCTGCGACAGAAATGTTTTCCTCCACATTTAAAGTTGAATTGTGTGCCATGCTGAGGACAGACACACATGTATGTCTTGGGTGTGAGTTTGTGACATCACAAACTTATTGCAGTCCAGCCGAGTTGCTGAATAAAGGATGTGTGGACTGAGCATTTTGACACATTTTTCACAGTATCTTTATAGCATTTAAACCTGCTTTAAATAATCAAAATGAAATGGCAATCTGAATTATACACTATGGGACCTTTAATTTCACTTTCTGATAAGGCAACAGCAAAAGTTAGCAGAGCTACAGAGAACTTGGCAACGCCAAGACATGTTGTTTTTTAATAATAATAATTAAAGTAAATAAAGTGTAAATCTAAGTAGTTTGTGACAACAAAAAAAGTCCTTTCCGCTAATTTAATGTAATGATAGTTTAAGAGATTAAAAAAAGCAGCAATTTATAATGCAGCCAACAATTGCTTCATCTTGACCTGCTGCTTAGACATAAATGTGTTAATAATAATATAAAGCTAATATATTAAAGCAAATATTGACCTGACTTTCAGAATCTGCTTAATGAGTCCTCTAGATGCTAAAAGTATATTTTTCTAATATGTCCAAGTTTTGTGATTCATTTTGAATGTGACTAAATGGCTTCCTCTCTGCTGTGTCTTGTTGTGCATATGTTCATCAGCTGTATCCGTCTCTGTGTGAGCTGGCCCACGTGTTGTCGGTGGACGGTCCCGTCAAACAGCGCCTGGACACTCTGGCTGCAGAACTGGCCAAAGCTGCCGACAAAGAGCTGCAGGTAGGCTGGGGGGTCGACCTGCAAAACAGTCCTCCCCTGATGCATTTGTATTTTAAACAGTGGTGCAGCACTGAACTAGTTGCATTTAAATTGCCCATTAATGACGCGTTACTGTGTGTGTGTGTGTGTGTGTGTGTGTGTGTGTGTGTGTGTGTGTGTGTGTGTGCGCGCGCAGGTATGCTGACTTCGAAAGAAATGTAGCATTTAAATTCACAGGAAAGGAAGACTTTAAAAAATGTTATGTTCCGATTTGGTCCCGTTGGGATTCAATAGCACCACACAGACAAAAGCAGCACACACCCTGAGGAGGAATCTGGGTTACTTCTTTATTGGAATTCAACTTACTTGAGCAGAATTTACATCTTTGTTTGTGCCGCCCGGTTTTGTTGTTATGCTCAAAGCTGCAGTTCTGATTTGCAAAGATAATAAAATATAGGTGGGGGAATTTCAGGTGTGTTCAAGCACGAATATCCAACTTTGTTGTTAAGTTAATATGTACAGGAAGATGTGAGCAGTTGATATGAATGGTTACAATAGTGACTGCTGAATGGATTGCATGCAATGCACACAATCTGAGAATCAAATTCTGTGGAAACATTTTTATCCTTAGAAGTTCTTAAATGTACATAACGTGTGTGTAGTGACGCGTGTCTTTTGTCCAGGTGGTCGTGGACTCCATGGTGTCTCTCTGCCGCGAATTGTGCCCCATGTCCTGCTCAGCCGCCGAGAGACTCAGTCCGCCTTTCTCCTCCATCTCCGAGCAAGTTTCGATCCCTCGCTCCTCCATCCGCAACGCCCTGATGGAGAGAGCAGCCGAAGACATCAACCGAGCCCTGGAGTAAGAAAAGAGAGCCGAGAGGGTTCAACTCGGGCAAAGAACTTCATCCAAGACACTGATGTAATTGGTGTTCTCTCCCCTTTTTCTCTCCCTTTGTCTCAGGGAGGTGAAGCTCTCTGTGGTGTCCTATCTGACCAACTCCATAGTGGATCAGATTCTCCAAGAGCTCTACACCACTCATAAAACCCTGGTACTGGTAATAACCCCTTTACTGCATGCCTTCTCGTAGATTGTAGAAAAATAATTCTCTTTCATTGGACACGTGCTATCAACCATCACACAAGTATTACAAATATATTAAGTGAGATCAAAAAGTTCCTGTTGTGCGTGAATGGAGCACCGCACGGTAACGTGCACGAAGCAGGAGGAAGCAAAAACTCATGAGTTAGTATTGCAAGTTACATCACACCCAAGCACCCAAGTCACACACATGTTTGTGACCAGTCGTACATGAGCATTTGCGACTGTTTCCCCACACCTTACTTTGAAAAAATATAAACTGCCAGTAGTTTCTAAATCTGATATATTTCTTGCGGCTCACCCAAAACAATGATGTTTTTATGCTTATGTGAATAAATGATAATCCATGAGTAACCTTCTGCAGCTTTCCAGCACAGAAGCAAAGTGCCAGCAGACAATTTATTTCGGTGTCTGTCCACGGACTGTTGTTCTCTCCGTCCTCTGTAGCACCAAAATCTACACTCTGTGATAGCGCTCTGCTCACTCTGCTCACTCTGTCACTCTGAAAATGACGTTGTCATTGTGTGTTGCGAAATCCAATCCAGACTGAGACGTATCTGTAAAAATCCGATTGGAATCGCATTTTCAAACCACCTCCAGATGTGGTTTGGATCTGATTTCATGATGGATTTCATGGGGTTTTTACTGTCCAGGCTTTCAAACATCAGTCTAGAGCCAAGCTGGATCTGACAACAAACAGATTTAGGCTGACAGTCTGAACAAGGCCTAAGAAAGCCATTCACTACTGTGTACATTCAGTGTCCCATACAATACAGCATGGTTTCATATCGTGAGTAAATATTTTTCTGTTGTGGAATGTGTTCAAATGAATTATAAAGCATGTTGTCCTCCATACTATAGTTACATGAATGTAGATAAAGGTCTCTTTTAATGGCAGATCACACACAGCGTGTTGCCAAACACTCACACCGGTGTTTCCACCAGCCACATTAATGTAGAGTAGAGATTTGCAGAATGTCAGAAATGGCTCACGATTCCACTCAAAAGAGAAGAAAGCCAACAGAATGAAAACATTGATTTTACCAGTGTATTTAGTGAATTAAGACTTCATGCTGCATGAATGTCATCTGGGTCAAGAGCAGCAGCTACTCTGCAATGTTTTATGAAATGCTTCTTCTAACGTGTCAGAGGACCCATCGGCATTTAATTTCTGGAGAGTTTTTAAAAACGGATCTCTCAGCCTGTCAAAACGAATTCTAATATGTGCAATCATTTGAAGTAGGCCCTCTGATTCGCTTGTCGTTACCATGTTAGGATGAAGGATTGTCAGTTTTCGGGGTCTTTTTAAGGAGAGTATCGCGCACAGAGACTACATGACTTGATTTGAGCTGGTTAAGGACATGATTAGACCCTGCGGGCTCTACTCTCCATAAAATCTGGTTGTTTAAAATGAAGCCAGTGGAAAAGCAGGCAAAAATAGACTTCTGGCAATAAGACTCGCTGCCCCTCTCTGCTTTGCATTCCATTCACCGCCTCTACCGTTGCATCTCATTCTCCTTTCTGTCTTACTGCAGTGCCAGTTTGTCCTCTATAGTGCCTCCCTCTGCTTTGATAATCAAGAAAATTGTATTTAATTCATATTCGTCCTGAGCTTCATGGGCAAAGTACCCTTTACTTTGTTTGTGAGCTTCTTGGGTAACAAGGGCGCGCGGACACGCCTGTTCCTCTGAGATTTGCGTTTTCGGGATATTGTTCCAGGTGTCATCACTGTGTGACTGAGCGTTTGTGTGTATGTGATGCTGAATGTTTCTGATGTGTGTGTTGCATCAGCTGCGGCAGGTGTCTCAGGCGAAGCGTTGGGATGACGTCGGGACGGGCAGACGCACCATCAGACAGTCCAGACTAGTCGAGTCTCTGGACTTTCCTGACGAGGACTTTGGTGTCAACCTGGGAATAGTAAGTGTCTGAGACACATGTTGATATGAAGTGTGTGCTTAACAAGAGTGAACTGTTGTTCCAGCATGAATATGGTGCTGATGCAATTATTTAATGTGTATTTCAAATTATTGCATCTAAGGAATTACCAAAGTTTGGATCATTTAAACTAATTTGTAAAGCAAAAGTAAAAAGAATTCACCGGGTTTAGCTCCTGAGAAATGAGAAACTGATATTTTTCTTCTGCAGTAAATCCTCTAAACTGAATAAGACAGTATTTGATGATGTGGACAGGACAAACAAACAGTTTGAAAATATCCCCATGGGGCTGTTGGACCTTTTAGATCAGGGGTCTCAAACCTACTTTGACAAAATGAAAGTGTCCCAAAGCTTCTGATGCGGCAGTCGGACACTGTAACATTAGTTCACATAGCTGAACTCCACCAAACCAGCTGAATAAGTTTATTTTATATGAACAATAATAAATTGATACTCAACACGCATTGTCAACCCGTAGCTCGTGAGCTGCTGGTAGGAGTTCCCTCCTTTAGATGGGCACTTTATTTATTTTTTTAATAGATGTATGAATAACTATATCCTGCAGGCTGATCAATCCGTGTTTGTTTCATGGTAAATATGTGTTTTAATTACTGCAGAAATAGATGAAAGCCCAAAAGATCACCATCCTTTGTCCCTTAGTACTTGTCATTTTTGTGCCAGTTGTTCTCAAAATCATGAGACTTCCCATAATCCCTGCACCTTCTCACTGCTAAGAACATGTGGATTACTTCCTCATCATTACATTAATGATGCTGTGTTTGGTCTTTTCTTTTCTTTTCTTTTCCACAGAGGAAAGTCATTTTCTCCATTAGCTGTTTATTTGTTTTGCATGTGCCCACATTTGAAAAACTTTACTCCATTGTTTCAGGAGCATCTTCCACCTCTGTAAAGCAATCAAATTTCCCGCAAAACACACCTATGTTATCTTCCTATAATCTTATCACTGTTGGTTTACAGATATTATTCACTGATGGTGGAATACAACACATAACACATCTTCATTTGTATTACTTGCATTGTGGGTAGTTCTCATGCGTGTTATTTTGTGTGTAAACCTGTTCTTCGTGTACGATTATCCTCTCTGACTGAAGGACACCATGGCCATTAAGAAGCGGAGCTCCAGAACTAGAAGAATTCGTCCCGTCTCCAACAGACTCAGTGAGTTTATATAGCATCATTTATTGATATCAAAGCAAGGGTCAACTGACTTTTGGTATTTTAATCATTGAGATGATTGAATGAGCGATCGTGTTGTTCGATATTTAAGCTGTAATTTTACTCTGCCCATGCTAATGCTTACGCTTATTGTATATTTTAGTATCTTAAAATGAAAATGCAAAGTTGTTTTTTAATCCCCAAAATAGTAGAAAAAAGTTATTGTATTTGATTAAAAAAAAAATGTAGGAGCTCCTTCAGTGCAACTTTAGTCTTAACCTCTTGTTCAATTAAAATCAAGTTGAACTGAACCTTTATTACATGGATTGTGCTGCAGGTTGGATGCAACATGTCACTGACATTTTGTCTCAACCCTTTCCCGTCTTGTTGCAGGTTTGGGTGACGAGCCCAGCTCGTCTCCTACACCCTCAGCTCCGCCCCACTCCGGCCCTCTCACACACTCGGCGTCCTGGGAGTGCCTTTCCACCCTCCCCACCAACGGCTCACCTTTACGTCACGTGACCCACATCAGGCCACGCCCACCGCGTAGACACAGATCGGGACACCTTCCTCCCGAATCTGTAAGTTGATGCCGTGGGACGTGGCCATGAACTTTGACCTTTTGCTGAACTCATGCATGATCAAACTTTTTTACCGACCTGCTTCAGTGGGCTGTTTTTCTAGAATATAGAAGTAAAGTTGGTATTGTGCATGTTTAACCACCATGTCTTTAATTTCATACATCGTGAGTTTGAGTCCACTTGCTTCCACTGAAGTGCTCAGAGGGGGGTCGAGGTGGGAAAGCAAAGCCTACATCTATAGTTTTTTTAATCTCTGTGCTGCTTTGTGTGAGCTTTTGTTATTCATCTTGTTTTCAATGCCAGCGGCGCTTTCCAAAAATAAGTCTCTTTTAAAGTAGGAAGCTGTCGCATGTGTCTCTGTGACTCAAACGTTGATTGTGTGCAGACCTCTCCAGGGGCCGCAGGGCAGCTGCTAACTTAGCAGCTTGTTTGTTTAGAGACTTTCTAAAAGCTTCTTTTTTTTTGTCTAAATCAGTGCAAACTCAGTTAGGGCAGTATGAGCAGGAGCTGTTTTACAAACAGACTTGTGTTGGCAGTGTAGTCTGGTTTGCCAGCCAGCCATTTGAAATGACAAAACCTTTTGTCAGGCTTTCAGCCTTTTGTCACCATAGCAGATTGATCAGTGTTGTTCTGTTTCCTGTCGTGCGTGTGCAGCATTACTCGGAGAACGGAGGAGTCAACATGCTGGAGGACGGACTGCCTGATTTCTACAGCAAGAGAGTTCTACCTGACAGGTAAAGTACGGTTTTATTTTTGTGCAGTCGTTAAAATGTGCAGTAAATATCACCTTACTTCAGTGACGCATGAAGACAAAACACATTCAAGAGTGAAAGTAAAGACACTGAGGGAACTGTCGTGATTTTGTAAACCCTGATATATTATCTTTTGACAATTACTAGAACTTCACTTTGTAATTATTCAAGGCAGTTGTTATTTGTATGATAAGTATCTGGTATTGATGCGAATATTCTGTATAACAAGAAAACAATTCACCATAAAAAAAATCATTGCTGGTAAATGGAACCTGCTGCTTCTATTGAAGCAACCGCAGAAAAGTTTCAATCGATTTTTTTCTGTTAACAATGTATCGGAGGTGTGATGAAAAGGTTTTCTCATAAATGGTTAAACCACAGCAAAGTGTCCCACGACTTTTCAGTTCCCTCTGCTCTGTGGAATTATTTTTTTGTAATGCTTATTAGTTTGTTGTTTTGGTTCACTCTCACTGTTCTTATCAGTGGAGTTTTCAGCAGAAGCACTAAAGTTCTAAAAATTGTCTGATGCTTTTTGCGTGACACTTAAAGGAACCTTGCAGTGCTATGGAGCTGTTTCATGTGGGCGTCTGTTTTATTTGGTATTGTGCACATGAATGAGGGAAACACATGCACACTCAGGTTACAGTCATAGACTGTATATGACAATGGACATAGCCTCCAGCTCTGAAAAGTGACCCCAATACAGAAGTACCTTTAAGTGCAATACTACTGAGAGCTACTAGGCGCAAACTTCAAATAACCTCTAGCTCCATAGACTCTCAATCAAAAAGTGTCAACTTCTCTCATGAAATACAAAGTTCATCAATTATTTCCATAAGTTATTGTAATGTCATTTGCTAAAGTCAGCCCTTCTGATAAGTCATCTGATGGTCCTTCTGAAAATTATTTCATTATTAATTAGATATTAGGCTTTAAAGATATATATGTTTGGGGTATGCCGGGATTTGATTCATATGCCTGTGGTGCCATCCGGTTTGCAGTGTAGGTCTGTGGGAATAATGGCCTCTGGTTCCGAGTCCGAGCTATGAATTACAACCACCCCTACCTTTTCCCCACCCCGTCCAAATATGTGCTGTGGTCCAAATGACATACTTCCCTTAGTACCCTAACAAATAGGGCTCTTTACATGTTCGGACTCTTACTTGTGTAGTGCAGGAATTTTGACAGTGTCGTTTCAAATCACACACCGCCGTTCTGCAATGACCGGAAATGACCTCAGCATGTGAACACATCAGCCGCTACAATATCTGCAGCTTTAATTATTTTACCCAGAAATTAACGTGTTTTTATGTCGTCTGTTTAACACACTCAATAAACACACTGATTCTTCTGTCCAGCAGAAGTAGTGAAAAAGAAACACTTTTGTGTGATGTTCAGAAACAGCTGCAGATTCCTCAGATGTCTTAATCTGAAAATTCTTTACGCCCCACCCTTCCTCAACAGAGCCAAGATGGCGACCGTTTAAGGTAGAAAGTATCCAGCGTTGCAACTTCTCTTTTGGGCTGTTTTGAGTGCGTCATCTTGATACTTGTAGTGCACTTCATGTTTCTGTACTTGACCGTGTGAACGCATTTATGCACTCAAAATAGTGAGTGTACGTCATTTGGAACAAACCACTGGTCACTTCTGGCTCCAAAATAACAAGATGGCGACGGCCAAATGCCAGACTCGAGGCTTCAAAACATCAGAAGTTCCCCATATCAAGTTTAAATTTGTTAGAAATTCTCCCATCGCTGCCCTCAAATGGAGAAAAAAATCTGGTAATGCCTGTTGGTGCAAATTAGAATTTGCTCTTCATCTGAACAATTCCAATGTTTCCGGTATTTCTGGGCAATTCTGACATTAATAGTGCCAATAGTGTCAATTAGTCACGGACTGAAACAGTGTATCCCAAAGCCTCAAACGCAGATGGAAATGGCTGCAAATTCTGGTGAATTTTTGCATTATTTTATTGTAATTATGTAATAGTTTTCTCACAATTGTCACATAAAAATGTCCTAAATATGAAAATGTTTTCTCATTTACGTGATGCTAAGTTTCAATCTTGAGGTATGTATACAAGCATTTATAATTACAAGACAGTTTTATTCTCTGTGAATGTAATGAGATTCAATACTTCTTCAATAGTTATTGAATAATCTGTCAAATTGACATTCTCTTCAAATGAACAGTATCCCATGTGTTCAAACTGGGCTGAATTGAATGATAGAAATCATCTGGCTTTTGAACATGGATCAGATTCATCTCATTTGAAGATGGGTTTTACTTTAGAGTGCGTGTACTGTATGTGAAAATACATAACCACTTATCAACCCAAAATACAAATTTGATTTATGAACCTACTTAATACAAGGATTCCTCCTGTATGCTACGGAAGTTCATCCACTATCACATGCATTTAAAACACTATTAAAGGTCCTTATCCGCAATGCTTTTGAACTCCTATGTTATGTATTATCAATGATGAGTGCTTCAGCATGCATCTTAAGCACTTGTGCACAGATATAGTGGATGGTTGCATTTACACAGAACAGAAGCATCGTTTGTAGCTGTATTTTTTCAGTAACTAGAACATATTCCTTTTATGTAGGCCACTGTGTATTATAAATTAAACCTTCTTGTGTACTGTCGCAGTACACTGTTCTGTTTTGTAACTAATTTTCCTCGAAACTGCACTGTGGCTACACAATCTGTATTAAAGACAGTTTATCTATAGCGAAGCACTTATATCATAACGGCATTGATTTCAGATGCATATACTAATTAGAATCAGCCGTATCGATCAGCGCGGTGGACAATCAACTGTCTGGAGTACCAATCATTAAACCTGTAGTTGTGCGATCATGCCGTTTTCAATATATTTCTAGAAATTAAACTGAATAATTTAACCCTGACTAAAGTAGGTGTTTTGTTGTTGGTACTTGGCGTTAGAACTTACTCAAATATAATCAATAAAATTCCAACAGAGCATTGTTTTTGATGGTGTGGTCATCTGTCAGCTTAATCTTTTGGTTTTTGGGCCTGAAACTTGTTGAACTATTTTGGTGTCCTCTTACAGGTTTAAGAAGGCAACTGCTTTTGGTGAAAAAGTTCATCAAACGCACAGCACATGAACAGCATGCAGATACGGCGTTAGGAACTAACCATTGAACATAGTGGACCATTTCGCAGCTGAAAAAAACCCTTTCATTTAGATGTTAACGGAGACCAAAACAAAGTTAAAAGGAGATAGAATATTAGATTTATATTGTCAGGTGGAAAGAAAATGAATCCAAATGAATGCTAATATTGCTCCATGTTTGATGAATGCATCATTACAGTAGATAGCAGTTTTCTAACACGTTAGCCATACCGACATAAAAGCTAAATTCTCCGTCAGTGTTTGTATCTTGTTCCTTTTCAAACATTTTGGTTTTGAATGTCACCAAACCGAAATTTGAGTTGAACACAAGGTATTTAAATGTTGTATGAAAAGTCATGTTGCTATTAAACTAAATTATTCTCCTTTCTTTCTCTTCCTCTCCACTTCAGTCAGTTGTCATCCCTCCATCAGGCCCAATCACTGAGGAGGAAGAAAAGGCGCAGCGTTTTGTCCATTTTTTCCGGCTTTCGCAAGAACCGCAACTCCACCATCTCTAATCAGGACTCGGAGTGAGTGTGCAGCGCAAGAGTCGAGTACAGGGAAGCATTGAAAGTAACGTTTAAGTGCACAGACCCTGAGAAGGAGATGGCTGTTAAATTAATCCAGCGCTGGGCATTAATGCCACTTCGTAGCTTCATAAATATTTGAATGGAAGAAAATATTTCCCCATCTCCAACTGTTTTGCCTTTGCTTTGAATTTATGGCAGTGCATACATTTAAACTGCTGTTACATAATGGCACCATAGTTTAAAAAGTAGACAGCCTGTATCGCAAAGTGAAAAAAGTTGGCAAACTTATTTAAAAAAAAAAATGAATTACAAAGATTAGCAGAGAGAGAAAAGCACTCAGCGGGGACACTTTGCAGACTTTACCTTTCAACTACGCAGCAGCACAAAACTGAGAGAACCAGCACTCAGTGAGAGCTACAGTTTGTGGTGTCCGCTCACAGATGAGCTTACGAAAACCGGTGACGCCGTCCCCTCTGCTGGTTAACAACCTTGTAGCGGTGCAGGAAATTCACACATCACACGGAGGCCACGTTTCCCAGCAGTGTGAGGGACGAGAATGAAAGAAAAGATGAGTCATTTGAAGACCGGCTGTACACAGAGATAGCTTTGTAAACAGTTTAACGTTTGTTTTTTTGGTGTTTTTTTTTGTAAAGTCTCACCCACAGATTGTTGCTAAGCAATCTAAGTGTTCCTGCACTCATTCGGCTGCTCTCTGCATCCATTTCTATTGTCTTTAAACAACAGCACAGTGCGTAACAGCGTCTGCTCTGTTGCACTTCCATTAACAGCAGTTTTTTTCAAACTGGTGGCGTGGAAAGCATATGCTATTTCAAATGAATTCAAAATCAGGATTATTAGATTCAATAAAAACACACATGTAGGCCGGTTTTAAGGAAGGTTGGATCACCCAACACGGGCTGCTTTCTCACTGTAACTCACTTTCATTGATTTTTCTCGGGGAGAAAGTTGTGGATAGTCCCTGGTTCCTGGAGCTATTTTTGGTATCACCTCCATTGAGGATCCAAGTGAGCTGAGCCAATACAGTGCAGATCACTGATTGGTCGGAGAGAATCCTCACAATCACTGTGAAACCATCCTATGGTCAGTTGTCCAGATATTCCTCTGAAGAAGAAGATGAGGTCAGTTTCATGCAGTATTGAGGGTGTACTATTTGCAGTGGAAAATTAAATGCAAGAAAAGTACTTGCTACCAAAAGCGAGTAGGGTCCAGTAGAGTAGCGCCAGTACTGTGTGGAACTAGAGCTTTACTGACGTGTCCCCCGGCCTCTCAAGTCAAGACTTGACTCATCCATGGAAATTCTGTTTCTTTTTCTGTCCCTGTCCCAGCAGCACCTCAGAGAACGTCTACTCTATGATTCAGCACCCTAAAGACGCCGGGAGGCCAGAAAGCGCTGTTCCTGGAGCCAACGGGACCATGTCTTCACCTCGGCCCACTCAGGGCGTACCTGTGCACGGGATGAGGGCTGCCAGCCCCCCCTGCCTCATCCAAAGACAGGTACAAAGTCACAGTCACTGTATGGAGACGACTCTTCAACTACAAATCTCAAATTTAAACTCACCGAATGCAAGCAGATACTGACCTCTGTAGAGCAGCCGCCCTGGAGCTGTCAGAGATCCACTAACTGAGCTGTGCTTTAAAGGACAAGTGTGTTAAACTTCTGAAATGTTTTTGGACACATAATATTATTCTGCTATGAAATATATGGAATTCTGTGTCTTCATCATAACCACAGTTACTTTGTAGTACAATGCTGCATTCGACACCATGACATTGAATTTTTCAAAGCTTTGGTGAAGACAGAAATATAAAATACAAAGGTAGCATAATATTTTAAGACAAATTTAGAATTTAAATTACGTGCAAATATGTTACTATTTCAGTCCCATATCTTGCGTCTGCTTCCAGTCTAGTTCATACAGTAAGGTTGAGCATGGTGCCCTCAGCACCTGCAGTCCCACAGGACATGACACAGTGCAGAGCTGCTCGCTCTGCGCACCACCCTCTATTACCTTCCTTTTCTTTTCGCTGGATGTGTGTAGCTTGTCTGAGGTGTGGAGGACTGTATCGCCTGCTTTAAACCTGCGCTCAAACTCCACACAAACACACACACTCAGAAAAGCAAACGGATTTGGGCGACTCCTTTCAAAGCAGAGTCCTTGGATCCCACTAATCGTTGAGGGGATTTGCGGACATCCCCTGCAAAATGAGGGATAATTGAACTCTGCTATAATTGATTTCACGAGAATTATGAAATTAATTACAGGCTTCACCTTCATCATTATTACCAGCTGACCAGAGAGTTCATACAATTCATTACATTGTCAAAATGGAAGGAAATCCAAAATGTGACTACTTATCACTGTATCTCTGGTTTTTGTCGTGTTCCAGTCCACAGATCTGGTCAGCATGGTGTACAGCTGCATCGGGGCTGAAATCGAGGACTCGGACAGCAGCAGCACCTGTGACATGAAAGTGTCCGACCAAGATCCTGACATGTCGATCACCATCTCAGATGCTCCGACAGACACTCGGAGTAACGGCCACGTGGCGTCCTCCAAACAACAGACGGACAGACAGATGGAGACGGGCAGGCAGGAGAGGATTGTGCCACTGACAGACTCTCGAACCGAGATGGAAGAGGACGTGCAGAGCGGCGGCGGTGGAGGAGGTGGAGGCATCGGGCCGAAGCCAGATCCTCCTCCACAGAGCACCAAGCCCAGTCTGGCTGTCATGAGGCAGAGACATCTGCAGGAGAGTTTAGGTACTGCAACTTAGACAGCAACAAAGTGTAAAATACTGTAAAGATTTAGAATGCTTGATATAACTATGTGAAAAAATTATAAAGAAACCTGTCTGGCTCTGTGTAAATATGCACTTTTTTCTAAACCACATTCTTTCTTAATGTGACCCCTGTATGACTTGTGATAATGTTATTTTAATGATGGATTGTCAAATCTACATGTGGTACAAACGCATATAATAATACTGCTTCACAGCGATTTTTGCATCACTGCTCTGTTTACAGCTCAATTAAATTTTGCTTTTATAGTGTCAAATCCCACAATAAGTAATTTTAGTGCAGTTTACATAGTAACCTTCTACTAATAATTAATAGTTAAAAAAATGTTGAGGAATAAATCTCAAAATAAGGTGTGTAAATATTTTCAACACTAACAAAAAGCAGTTGAAAACTTAGATTGAAATCTTTCAAAAAAACAACAACATTTGTTCAAGCCGAGTCTGTCAAAGTGAGTTTAATGAGATGCAGTGATTTGACTGGCTCGGTCCCAAAGGTATGCTGCTCCTGCTACGGAGCCCTTTACAGAGAAAGAGACATTGTTAAGCGCCATCGTTAGTTTCATATCTACACTTTTTAATGAGCACAACCTCCTCAGTATTTTAGACCGCAGCCTGACTCAAAGGGAATGAAGAGATCGGTACAATAGCCAAAGGCCAGAGGCGATCGTGTCATAAAATCAATGTTAAAGTCTACAGCTTGACATGAAAAGTGGGGAGAAGGTGCAGGAATATATGCTTTTATCCTCTGATTGAAAAGCTTCGTATGGACAGCAAAGAGGAATGAATACAGGCTGCTGCTGTTTGCGTTTATTACCTGGACCATCAGTGACAGTTTATCAGCATAGAGGCATGCAGTAAACATGCTTAGATGTATTTATGCGTACACACGGGTGGTCAACACAATATGCATGTCATTTTTTGTCTCTTAAAAGGTGTAGCAAGCTCCTAACACGGAAAAGGAATACGAACCCAGTCCACGATCGTTGGTGGTTTGTTTGTTTACTCTGTCCCTCCTGGTCCTTGTTTTCAGTCCCCTGAGCCAAAGACTTGTATTGTCCAAGTGCACCTGAAATGTGCTTTCCTGCTTATTGTCAGCGTTGCTGCTTCAGGGCTTTTTAATTTACAAGGTTTGGACGGCTCATTTTGATGATGTGTTGACTGTGTGTCACCAGACGAGGCGGGGAGGCTGGAGGGAGAAGGAGACAGTGAAAAAAGACGTGAAGAGAAGCCGAGAGGCCGAGGACCGGAGGGACAACGTCCTCTCATTCCCAACAAGGTGTGTTTATTGTAGGTACTAACGGACAGAAGAAAAGAGAACACATTTGTTAGTAAGACTGTGATAAATACTGCTCTCCTCCATCAGCCCAGCCTAGACCTCTCTCGAGACAAGATCTCTCCGGAGAAAACCTCACCTGTCGCACCAGGAGAGGAACAAACCAATGACCAGAGGAGTTTACCTCCTGCTCAGCCCATCATCGAAGACGAGGGGACGGCTGAGAGGAGGAGCCCATCAGCAGCTGCCAAGCCTGGGACAGAAGCAGAAGATCCTGCCCTCATCTGTCACGGTACTGTAACTGTTTACTGTAAATTCAAGTTACAAAGTGCTTCACATAAAAAAAGCCATTAAAACAAAACAACAAGTGAATTCTAACAAGCCTTAACAACACAAGACCCAACAACGCAATGATTGTATAAAACAAATTAAAACGGTATAAAAGAAATAAGAGTTGATCAATAAAATCAACTTAAATCAGCAAAGGCTCTCCAATAAAACTGTTTTAAGAAGAGATTTGAATGATGTCTCGGTAGACCTTATTTCCTCAGGCAGCTCGTTCCAAATACCAGCAGCGATACGAAATTACAAGAGTTGTTCAAAATTCTTCAGAAAAAATGATGGATTTGAAGTGGAAAAAATATCTTTTTAAGGTGGGCCTAGCTGTTGTATAGGTAATGAATAGTGTCGTAAACGTACGCTCCTCTTTCTTTGAAACGGACACAGAAAGCAAATTCCTCTCTCTGTGTGCGTTCAGTACAGCATCTGAATGAATACAGTGGAAACTAGGCATCCCACAATACCTGAAATGAAAAAATTGTGATTGCTTATTATTCATGGTGAGAAAAATCAAACTCCTTTGGAAAAGATGAAACGTAACATGAAATTGTTAGCTGCAAAGTATTCGTGTTCCGTGTGAAAGAATTCATGAGAAAAACAAGAGAACAAACAAAAGAGAAACGCCCCCCCGGTGTGTAAAGGCCTTACAGGCCTGGGACACTTCCGACACTGCAAAGTTGCCGCTTGCTTGCGTGTGTGTCTCCACACTCGCCGTGTGTCTCCTGGCCGCTATTTATTGCCTGCTCTATCGGCGTTTCCCTTCAATAATGGCCGTCATTATTGAATACTCCAGGTCTGAAGAGTGAAGAGTTGTAACCAAAAAGCCAGCACGTGTTTTTTGTTTGACCTCGTTCAGAGAGAAAACGAAGACACGCATGAGCACCCACACCGACATAGAGAGAGGGAGAGAGGACCGGAGAACGCTGCCCATCACCTGCTGTATTATCACCATCATATAATTACAGCATTACATTAGGTTTCTGCCATGATGTGATCACACGTGTGCACGTGATCACGCATCTTTCCCCTCGTCTGTTTTTGCTATGAAGCGCGCGCGACATGTAAAAACGAGGCATTGGGTCTATTCTGTAGATGAGGCATCACACTCTGGCCTGAGAAACACATCTCCTGGCCATTATATTTCTAAACAGTCATATTAATTGTTAACACGGATATCCAAGTTCTACTTGTTAAATTCAACTTTTAAAGGTAACATCTCCAGCAGAAACAGTATGTTGTTGATGATGTTAGTGAGGCCACATGGACAGGATGAGATGCAAATGATGATTGTGATTGTTCCACCACCAACAACAACCAGACGAGGAAGGAGGCCATAATGGATTTCCAGCACCATCACATCATACCAGGAAGTCCAACTCATTTGACATAGGTACTGTATGTCTAAGTGTGTTTGCACCTGCACCCCTGCTCCTGTGTTTTGAGATACTGTACAGTAGAGAGGATACATGCATTGCTGCTATACATGGATCTTGGTGTTTTTGTTGATAATTCATAACAAATGGATCAACACCTTTGTTATAAATTATTTTTTATCAAATAAAACCAGCGTCTCTTATTTTCTTTTTTTTGATGTGCTCCCAAGCCTGGAGATGGTGCTGGCTGTGAACCGTGTTACTGCTTTATCCTACATCCCCCCCCCCCTTTTTTTTTTTTTTTTTTTTTTTTTTTTTTTTGAGTTCCCACACCCCCACTGTGTGTGTGTCTCATGCCATTTCCCCTCAGGCATGAAGCGGGACAGCCCTTACGATCTGAAGAGGTCTTCAGATCGCAGATTCCCTGTGACAAAGCCCTGTTTCCCCCAGTACAGAAACAGATCTCTGGACTGCCCTGCTGGGACCAGGTGTATGTATCTGTTTCACTTCCTGCAAATATGTGTGGTATGACAGAAACATTTTTGCACAATTTATTGCTCTGCAGAAATTGTTTAAAATTGATTTTCTCTCGGATAGGATTTTTATTAGACTAATGAGGTAGTTTTAGTTTTTTTCATTACACTGAACGTGGATGAGTCATACCCTACATATTGAATGCATGCTTATTCCACTATTTGAAAAATGGCCGACCTCAGAATGGGATCAGAAAACGTCATTTCAAGATGTAATTTGGCTGTTTTCCAGATCTGTCTCACTGCAGCTGACATTTCCTGGATAAATGTGCTATTAGAGGAGAACTTCACCATTTTTTAAAATAAGGATCTTTTATCTCCTACTTTAATTGGAGCAAATTCTTTCTTTCTTTCTTTTTTGTGATACCAAGTTCTATTATCGTGATAATTGGCTGCCAGGTTTTGCTGATCACTTCATCATCACTTCTTACGTGGAAAAGTGTGGCGCTCTGAAGATGAAAACCCCGGGGCAGTAGAAATTCAAGGGTCTCTAATGACATGGCAAAACCACTGCCAATTACCTCTGTAATACAGAGCTATGTATCTAAAATCTGCTGCAGGGGACTCAATTACCATCACTGTGAGAATGATAAAAGGCTCCACATGTCACAAATGGTGGCATAAAAGGCAGCTATATAGAATGTGTGAGGCCTAAGTGATCCTCTGACTTGTCTGGTTGAATTAAGGGAGGCACAAACCTCAAGCAGAGACTCGACATTCAGGACAATTGGCACAATTTCATGTTTGTGTTTCCTGTAAACACCGAAATCTTAATATCAGAGCTTCACAGAGTGTGTGAGAAGGATTGTTTCTGTTTGTGGTGAATCGTATCTGATCCTAACTTTGAGTTTGTCAAACTTAAAGCTGCATCAGTTGCTTTTTTTTTAGTTGTTGTTGCTACTTACAAGTTAAAAACACGTTTGACATGTTCTCAGCTTGTAAAAATGAAATTTCGAGCGTGTTTGCAAACTGTTTACACATCCAGCAGGCAGCATTTTTACTGCTACAGCCATCTGCTACAATTGAAAACGGGGTTGTGGAAAGTAAAGGATCTTCAAACTTAATTCACAGAAACGTTCCAATTATAACCTGCAATCACAGATTTTGGCCACTTGAGGGCAGCAGAAACAAGCGCGGAACACAACACTGACACTTTATTATCAGCATACTTAGAATGGAATTCCTTTTATTGTCATTGCACAGAGTGCAACACAACGAGAATAAATTCAAATTAGTGCAAACACAGACAAAAAAAATTAAATATATATAAGTAGACAAATATAACAATATGAGTGTATATGCTGTAAAGTCCTGTAAAAACAGTAGCGGAGCTGAGGTATTGTAAATTTGGTGATATTTTTGTGATCTACAGTATTTAAGTAGTGCAGTTATTAATAATTTGCACATCTGGCAGATAAACATCAACATTTATTTGGCGTTCAACTAAAGATAATCTAGAGTAATATCTTTCCAGTATGTTTTCCTCTTCACCAGCTCCTGTTTTTTTTAATAGCTGAATGCTGCACACAGTTCACCAGGTTTTCGGTGCCACTTTGCAGCCGAAAACAAAGTTGATTTAAAAGTGGAGTTTGTTGGCTGTAAAACCAAAACAATGAGCGAAAGCACAAAAATAGTTCCATAAAACTGAGGGGGATGCAGGTTTGGGTCATAATTATCCATCAAAGTTGAACCCTTTTGTCCTGCACGTGACAATTTGACCCACTGTGTACATGAATATTTCATGAGCGCTTCTTTAAAGCCATGTACTCACGTTACATTTGCTCCTTCAGGTTATGAAAGCCCCCAGCTTGGTAACAGAGACGCTTTATGACGTTACCTGCGGACCAGGAGAAGTTTGCTGGGAAGAAACGACTGGAACAAAGAGGACTGGAGAGAGACTAGCTTTTAAAATTGTGTGGACTCACCCGAAAGCAGCTTCTTTTTCTTCTTTTAATCCATGCAAACATTTGTTGCTGAAAATGCATGTACTGTATGCTTTATTTTTAACTGCTTGCACTTGTTATGGGTTTTCTCAGGCATAAGGGAAACTCGATTTTTTTCACGCAAGCACACAGTACTTTCAGTGTCTCTCCAGAATGCTCATGAACTGTTTTATGCATTCGTGCAAAATCATTTATTATTGAACTATGTCTTTTCATCCCCTCCCTGTCTTTTACTGTGACTACTAAAAGTGAATTTGTACTGTATTTATTCTAATGGGATGTATATAATTAATATAAAACTGCACTAACCATCGTGGTAACTCTACCAGTTAACAATCATGTTTTTATTTGTGATAATATATCATTTGATAACTGTGTTTGTAAGTATGCTTTTTGGTGTATGCTGACGTTGATGAGTGAGAACTGTGTTACCATGCACTTAGCATTCCCATCTCTTCAAGAGTATTTAAATCGGTAAGATCGTTTAAATCTGATTTTGCGAGCCTGAAAATGAGTATATTTTCTAAAAATGCTTCTATGAATCAGAATAAATAAAATGGACTTTGCAGAAGGAAGTGGAAAGTTACATTTATGATGCATTATGTACATATCATGTTATAATATGAGTAACATTCATTTCCTAAAAATTCTTTCCATCCAATGTTTATTGAAATATTTAGCCACGGGAAGCCAAATATAGGCCGACTCTATCCAAAGTTTTCCAAAGTCCTCCGAGCCCACGCATCTCAGCAGCTCACCATTCAACACGTTGTGTCCCGTTTGTTTAAGCCGTGCTAAAACGGGGGGAAACTGTGCTTTGTGGTTTCACAAGGGGGTTAATTGCCAGACTGTTTCTTCACTTCTCACAAGTAGAGTTGGTGACACTGTTGTCATCGTGATGTTGCAATGTAACCAGTGAGACTTCAGGCGATCTGTTTTCACCCATTTCATGTCTTTGTGTTTGGCTAAGCTCGAGCTGCTCGATTTCATATCCATATTTAACTGAAGCCCCAAGTTCACGAGTTGTGACGTGTTTAATGACTTAAATGGTGGCGGCTATGGAAGTTCAGTTTTTGTTGGATGTTAAGCTGATATATTATGATTTTAGCCACGTAGTTTTTTTTTCATAATTTAGATAGTGTCGGAAGAAAATATTGATGTTCTCAACGGCCTCGTCTTTTCCCTCTGTCATTGTGTATTTCCTGCATTACGTTACCCACCTGTTAGCTCGCTAAATTGTTAGCCTGTGTGGCTTCTAGGCGCCTTCCACTTTGCATGTTCTTACGACCTGAACGCCAAGTATGCGGTGCGCACGACTCCCTATGTCGTAACCACAAGCTCACGAGTTCCATCAATCTCTCTTCCAAATACTTGACACCAACTGCATTTTGGGAAATGTAGTAGCCAGCATTTGTTGGAATCTTACCAAAACACAGCTGAAAGTTGGGATATTGCAACACTTTAATGGATTCAGTTTTAGCATTATTGTTTAAATCTGTGTCTTGGGAGTATTCCGACTTTATTAAAGGCACTGCTTAATTATGTGTAGCACCCCTTTAAAAGGCAGAAACATTTATCATAATCAATAAGAACACAGAACAAAAAAAAAGACAAGAGAAAGTAAGACAAATTTTCATATACTCAACACACTATCGAAAAGGGGCTCATTTAAGTAGACGGTGATATAGATTATGACTCATTTTTGTATTATTCCTTGGTGTTTCCGCTCCTTAGCAGCAGATGGCAGCAGAGACTGAGTGCTCCTCTGGCCTGAAACCTGCCAGCTCACAGTTCCATTGACACTGCCAAGTAATAATGCTCTGTAATTACCATAATCATGGATCCTAGATGAGCTCAGTTAATTAAGGCAGAATATGAGTGACCGTCCAGTAGTTATGATGTTGATTTTTGCAGATCAGATTAATTGAAGGTCTAGAAGAGAATGTGAGCAAGATCAGTATTTAATTAACAGTATAAACATGCTACACATTAAATGCTCTTGTTTGTGGCATGCAAATCACAGATTAACAATTCGTCAGTTTTTTTTCCAGACAATGACGAGTCTGTTTGTCTCGTGACAGTGAGAAGCTCTTTAATTCCCTCTGTGCTGTCACCTGATCTGCCACACTGCCAGAACCGATCATGGCCAGGAGTGTCGGATGTACAGTCAAGGGGATCACCGGATAAGCTTGGTTAATTCTCTCTCTGACTTTCCATCTGCGCAGAGTCCCACACACCATATGCTCTGCTGAATGTTTCATCACGGTGTGTTTAAAACCTACACAGTACACACACTCAACCACAATGTAACAGAAACTATGCATTATCATCTGAGGGTGCTCAAGCTCATTCACATCGATGTGTATCAGATGGTGTTTGGTTTGCGTTCACTCAATCTGCATGTGTGTGTGTAACCTTGTTCATTCATCTCTGTCTGCGGTGTTTGTGGAGAGGTGTGTGTCGCATGTGCTCCGCACCAGCAGATGGGTCAGCAGCAAGCCTTTTGACTCGCTGCGTCAACAGTGGGAGGCTGGTGATGAGTTTAATACGAGCCAGCGTGCTTCAGCGTGCACCCACTGAGCAGCACAAAAACAGGTACCACGGCCTGACGAAGGAAGCCTTGGTAAGAAAGGACTGAAGGTCTTGGTAAGGTTTCTGTGTTAGGTGATATAATAACAGCTGACCAAGGCAAAAGATTACAGCTTAATGTCTGAGCCCATGCATTGGCTTTGACGTGGGATAGTTTAATAGAAAACAGTGCATTGTGTACATTTTCTCCATACAGACACCTAAACACTCTTAACTGCACCCACACAAACGGTGTGTATTTAATTTGATCAGGCTAATGACCAAACATGTAAACAAACCAGCTATATTTGATGATTCATTCATCCCATATGCCAGACCTTCAAATTGTGGCTATTATGATGCACAAGCTGGCTCACGTACGATTGAGGGACTGATATTGTCTGTGGTAATATTGTGAGCACAAAAAGAGTAAAGCTGATTTTTACCTTTTTTTAGTTGGCAGCTTTTCTTTTTTTCATTTTCTTCCAGCGGTTGTTGCTGAAAAAAACAAAAAACAAGCCTGAAGTCAAGCAGGGCGGCCGCGGCTTTATTAAGAGCTGGTAAAAGAAGTGACTCAGGTGTGTAACGGTTTTAGTGCAGTTAGTGGAGAGATGTTTGTCCTGTGACTGCACTGTGGAAAACAAAAAACTGTTCGCTGCTCATTCTGCTTTAACATTCTGCTTTTAGATATTTTAAGGTTTACCTGGACTGCTTGTTGCTGAGTGTTTCCAGACCCAAATTCATTATGTGGATTTACGGTTCTGGCCACGCTCCTCAGGGAATCTTTTCCAGTCTTTGCATCGTAATGAGTGTAGACCTCAGGTTAATTTTCAAAATACTGGAGCATTTTTTTTTTTAACTAATCAGCATTGACAATCATATTCGCCAAGAATCTAAGACCGCTGCAATTACGTTTAGAAAAAAACTTTTGACTTCAACTTCATGGCACTTGGCCACCCACACTGGCCACTGATTGCTCTGCCCTTCAGAGTGGGTGAGCAAACGTTAATACGGAGAGGGTTTCCAGACAATAATCACAGCGAGGAAAACTGAAGCTGTGATCAATAGTCTGAAGAAGCCACGGCTGCTTGCTCTCAACCTTGAATGGTACCTTAAAATGTCATAAGTTCAATTTGTCTGTTTGGAAATCTGTGAAAGCAGCAAACCCTCGTATTTTCACAGCAGGGAGCCTCACATGTTCAATGAATCAGTGAACAAACTTTGTTTTCAGTCAACTGATCAATTTATCAAGTGTTTTATCTTGATGCCACCTGTTTTGTTGCTACCTTTATGATAAACGCACCTGGTGTGGACAAAATAGTGAAAACGCCTCACAAAAATGAGAAAAGAAGTCTCAAGTATTCAAATTTAAATTCGAGATTGTAGTTACTGTAAACTAATCATCATGTTATGTTAGCTCTAAAAAAAAAAAAAAAAAAAAGGAGCAACTCACTTTTCTGGTGGCTCTTCTTTTACTTTTTTCCCTCTTTGTAACGGAGAGCCACGCACAGTGGACTGGGCCATTGTTTACTCTCGTGATCAGCTGATCACGCTGAGTAGACCTCTACTGCTGCTGCCCGGAGCGAGGCCTGAAATCCCGGACGAACTTCGGAGAAGACGTCGGGGTTGCAGAGTTGGAGCAAAACTGAAGGTGAAGAGGAGGAAATATAAACCATCGGTACCAGCGGTTTTAATGGGGAACGTGAGGTCATTGGGCAATAAGTCTGATGAGCTTGGCGAGCGGGAATACCGGGAGTGCAGCATCACGTGTTTCACCGAGACATGGCTGCACTCACATTTCCCGGACCACAGCGCGGCCGTACCCGGCTTCAGGACTGTTCGGGAGGACGGAGACGTTGTTCGGAGCGGCAAGAAGAAAGGTGGAGGGATTGCAGTCTATGTGAACGAGGGGTGGTACAATCCCGACCATGTGTGTGTGTGAAGGAACGTTTCTGTAGCCCGGACATTGAACTTCTAGCCGTGGGGATGCGCCCTTATTATTTGCGGAGGGAGTTCTCGTCCGCCATCGTTGTCGCTGCGAGCTCAGGAGAGTGCAGCGCGACCTGAAGGAGAAGCTGAGAGAGTGCAAGGACTCCTACAGGAGGAAGCTGGAGGCCAAACTCCAGCAGAACAACATGAGGGAGGTGTGGACTGGTATGAAGGAGATTACTGGCTTCAAGGTTGGAGGGAGACAACCAGAGGGCTCCCTGGAGGGGAACAATGAGATAAACTGTTTCTTCAACAGGTTTACTTCACCGCCCTCATCTGTCTCCTCCACACCTTACACCTCCCAAACACCTCCACTGCCTTGCCCCCTCCCCTGTCTGTCCCCCCTGGTGAGCTGCATGGACACAGAGTCCTCACAGCGGAGCACGTTCTCCAATAGACTCCTCCAGCTCCGCTGTCACAAGGGCAGATACAGGAGATCGTTCCTGACACAGGAGATCATTCCAGATACAGGAGATCGTTCCTGACACAGGAGATCATTCCAGATACAGGAGATCATTCCTGATACAGGAGATCATTCCTGATACAGGAGATCATTCCAGATACAGGAGATCATTCCTGATACAGGAGATCATTCCTGATACAGGAGATCGTTCCAGATACAGGAGATCATTCCTGATACAGGAGATCGTTCCTGACACAGGAGATCGTTCTTGATACAGGAGATCATTCCTGAAACAGGAGATCGTTCCAGATACAGGAGATCGTTCCTGACACAGGAGATCGTTCCAGATACAGGAGATCGTTCCTGACACAGGAGATCGTTCCTGACACAGGAGATCGTTCCAGATACAGGAGATCGTTCCTGACACAGGAGATCGTTCCTGACACAGGAGATCGTTCCAGATACAGGAGATCATTCCTGATACAGGAGATCGTTCCAGATACAGGAGATCGTTCCAGATACAGGAGATCATTCCTGATACAGGAGATCGTTCCAGATACAGGAGATCATTCCTGCCCACTGCAATAAGACTGTACAATAACTCACCTCTGGCAAAATCCATCACACAACAATAACACCGTTGGTTGTCTGTTTTCTTGTTTGTTTAAATCTTTTCACTATTGTTTAGTTAGTTTTAATTTAATTATTCCATTTTATTTTATTCTATTTGTTGTATATACTGTGCATTTTTATATTTTATATTTTACTGTTGTTGTATTGCTTTCCTGTACCTATAATGCTGCTGTAGCGAAAAAAAAAAAATTCACTTTGCAGGATTAATAAAGTAACTATCTATCTATCTATCCATCCATCTATCCATCCATCCATCCATCCATCCAAACTTGTCAGTGTGCAGTATGGATTTAAGACATGGTAACAGTTTAAAAAGTCAGGCTGGAGCCTTTGTCAACCATAGAGCTGGAGAGCTCCAGCAAAAAGGACTTTGACATGAAGACTAGACATAAAACAGTCTGAATTAGCAGATAAAATCAATATATAACATCTCAAAAGAGAGCAAATCCTCAGAAACGGAGCCTCCAAGTCAAAATATATGACAAAGACAAACCGACACAGTAAAAGTAAGTTGAGGTTTGAAGGAAAATACTAAGTAAACCGGAGAGCCTATAAACTTTACTGTTACCTCTGCCATGACTCAAGTTAACACCTTTATTCCTCCTCAAAACAAATGAACGTGACGCCACAGAGCGCCACACACTTGACGGATTCCTCTGGCTCCATCCTGAACTCTGCACAACTTGGACATCTCCCACCAACGCAGCTGTCGCTGTGTTTTTCCTCTCAGGTTCATAAAAAGCTTCTATTCACATTGGCTCCATCTTTACGATCTGAGGAGGCGCGTTTGACACTTTCCACGCAGGTCTCGGTGGAGGCAGTCATTCATCCTCGCTCCATCCTCCTTCATGCCTGCATCTGCCTTGCTCCGAATGCTCTCTCACCCCGCGCTCCTCCATACCTATTTGTTTTCCCTGACAACAACGGAGTCTCATAATACCCACCGCCAACAATTAGTGGAGATAAAAGCCGTGTGTGCTTATCTAGGTGTGCATCCACTCGCATAGGTGTTTACCTGCGTTTCATTGTGCTTCTGTTTAGGTTTTTGTGTGTGTGTGTGTGTGTGTGTGTGTGTGTGTGTGTGTGTGTGTGTGCGTGCGTGCGTGCGTGCGTGTGTGTGTGTGTGTGTGTGTGGAAAAGAAAGCGATAGTGAGGTCATTGTTAGAGGAGATGAGGCAGAGTTACGTTGAGTGGGAGTGAGATATTTTGTAGATAACAAATGGCTGGATGGAGAGAGGCCAGCTGAGGTAACCGAAGCCGCAGACGGGAGCTGAATTTACAGACTGGAAGCACAGAGGTTGTACACTGAAGATGCACCACACGGCCAAAAGTACAGTACAATACAATACAATACACTATGGATCATTTTTATCTACAGTATGCTCACTTTGTTAGTTTACACATCAGTCTCTCAGTTTGGTCAGTCTTCCACTTTAGTCCAAACTGAAAAATCCTAACAACTTTTTGATGAATTGCTCAATAAGGTTTGGTCCATATATTCATGGTCTCCAGAGGATGAAGCCTTATAAATGCTGTCTCTTCATGTGGCTCCATCAGGTCAGAATTTTAACCAATCAGACGTGCCTGAGCTGCACTTTGTGATTCCTGCTAATTAGTAAATGTTAGCAAGTACACAAGTACTCACACCAACACAGAGGAGAGAGAGAAGGAGGGCGAGTGCAGGGAAGAAAACCTCGCCCCTCACCTGGTGGAGTGTCTACATGATATAGTTGGAGTCTATACTGTGTTTCTGCCATGATTATACCGTACAAATCTGATCACAGATCGTTTCCCTGTGTATTTTAGCTGGGAACCGCACGCGGCTCGCGTGAAAAATAGACATCGGGTGTATTTTATAATGACGTGATGCACTTAGCGGGCAGTGTCGATGCTCTCATTCATTAACATGGACACCGAAATGAATTGACGCCACGCGGCAACAGGTAACGCACACGCGATGATGCAGCCAGTGTGTTCCCGGCTTAATTCAACATGTGCAGTGGGACGATAGATTGTATATAAAAATGGACCTAGTCTGAAAAGTAAAGCCATTGTGGAAGTGCCTAAAAGTGCAATACCACTGAGGGCCACAAGGGGCTGACGCGCAAAAACACCTTTGGCTCCAATAGACTCCCATTCAAAAGGTGTCAGCTTTGCTCATGAAATACTGAGCCATTATATTTTTTCCACAATTCGTTGTAGTGTCGTTACCTAAATTCACTCCTTCTGATCAGTGTTCTGGTGATCCTTCTGTAAATAGTTTAATAATTTATTAGGTATTAGGTCTAAAAGAAAGTTATGTTTGGGGGCCTGCCTGATTTCATTGAAATGCTCCTCCCCATCTTGCCCAAGCATGGTCGATTCTGGGCCCAATATACTACGACATCTGCAAGAACTGAACCTTCAAAGATCCGTTCAAAAAGCAGTCAGTGATGTTACAGAGGGTTGCTACTTGAGTGGGCATCAAAACACAAACAAGCAAATGTGAAGACTCGAAAACATTTTTGTTCAGTCTTTTTCAGTGATGGTGACTTGATTGCATCTTTGAGTCCAGTATCCAGTACACATGCATGGATAATGCAACAAGATTCACATTAATGTGTTGCCAAAAGCAGTGAAGAGGACTTTTACTTGGTAAACATAAACAATGCAGACTTCATGAAAAAGGATATGTGAGAAAGTGCTTTCTTCATGCCTAGTAGACCGCACGCATAGATATGACGCATTTTGGTGTGTAATATAAAAAAGAAAACTCCACAGGTACCTTTGCCATGAATGTGATAGTATTGAGCTCACAGTATTGTTGTGCTGTGCTGCTGTGATTTAGTCTTGTAGGAACCTGCCTGCACTGATTCACTGCCATCATTGAGACTCGGCACTAACACAACAAAAACCTGCCTCACACTCGACTCTCCAGTTCCTCACAAGTGTGCTGGATGGTGTTCTCGGGACTCTCTGCAGACTAGTGATCATGCTGCAACAACAAGGGATCTTCCCCAAACTGTAGAAAGCAAGGTACTCTGTATTATCCCATTATGCTGCAGCATTAACATTCCTTTTATTACAATTAAAAGGCCAAGTCTAAATTATGAAAAGTAGCTCCAGATCAAGCGCATGAGAAGATGGGTGTCACATAGTGTGCAGAGGTTTTACTGAATTTGTTCATTATCTCATTGATATAGGCAGCAGCTCACTAGTTTGGTACCTTTGCTCATTATCTTGCTCTTTGTGGGCTAAGGAGGAAAATGAGGGCAGTCTCCCTCTTTCTGAAATTGTAAGTGTGTGTGTGTGTGTGTGTCCGTGTCCATGGCCAAAGTACATTGTGGGAAGTTAAGAGGGGGGAGTGGATGCAGGGAATGTAACGCAGGTGTGTGCCCTCTCCTTCTCCAGCAGCACATCAGCTGATGGTGAGCGCGAGGCTTTTTCCCAGGAGCAGGTCACCGTTCACAGTAAGTGAGGCGCATTCATTTAACATCCTCTTTGTATTTCCCTCCGGCTCTGCCCGGCATTTCAGACCTCTGCGGTTCCTTTTTAACTTCTTCCTCCGGTCCACACCTGGGTCAAATAGTCACAGTTGAAAATTCTTTGCTTAAGTTTTAACCCACTCTGGCTTTGAATTTACTGTGGTACTTTTTGATGTTAGCATTTCAGTTCATTCTCGTGTGGCCTTCTGTTTGTATGATTGCGTCCCCTTCCCAGTGATAACTCTAGCAGTGAGCAAAGTATTTTGTACTTTGGTTTAAAATGCTATTTGTGATTAACAAATATAGTTTTAAAAAAAGATGGAATTATATTTGAATCTCATTATGATTGAAAAAGTTGTAATTCAAAGGATAATGATAGCGACTGTTCCACAAACAACTTAAATCTAATTGTCTCTTAACCTCTGCTTGATGCAGTGACTCCTCCAAAGTCTGACTTGTATGCACAGGTCACACCCTTTTTGGATGTGTCTGTCATGTATATACAGCATTCACTGTGATCCACACCTTGAGTATTGTTAAAGTATTAAATCAGAAAGATTGCTATCTCTAAGCTGTGTTGTGCTTCTTTTTTTTTTTTTAGCCAATGTTACTGTAGCTGTGGAGGAAGTACTGGCATATAGAAATAACTTGGTAACTATTAATTCTTATCAGTGTGTCATTTGAAAGCTCAGTGTCACAGCTAAGTGTGTAATATACCCACCAGTCCACAGCGTGTCTTTGTGATGGTTTTCGTCACCCATATGAAATGTAGAGGCACGTCACAGGAGATGGGTCATGTGATAGAAGTTGTCTAATGAACATCATACAACAGAAGTCATTTGACGAAGCACAAAGGCTCTGTGCTTTCCTATACCCATACCACGACACTTGTTTTTCGTATGCCAGACAAAGTATTTTATTATTTATATATAGTATGTCCCAATACATAGTATGTAAATTGCAGTATGCCAAAAATACCATAATGTCCTTCTCCATCTGGTCATATGCAGGCCATTGTGTTTCTTTGGCTGTTTCGGACCTACAATCCTCTGTGCAGCGGAAAATACGTCACATGGACTGAGCTGCTCAGACTGTTGGAGGCGCTAATGCTCCGCCCAAGTGTAGCGCCTCCAAATTCCAGCTCCTAATCGCATTATTTCTTTCTTCTTTACTTATGTCGCGCTACGGGTTGTGAACAGATATGACCAAGAGGGTCAAAGTTCAAGGCGCAGTTTTCTGAGGCAGTAGTATGCACCAATTGTATGCATACCACATACACATGCATGTACACGTATGTACATACTTTGAAAAGGTAAAAAGAAGTAAAAAGAAAAAGTATGGGAACACAGCTGCAGTGTAGTCTTTGAAAGGTGGCAGTAGGGTTGGTTCAGTGGCATATAGGTATTGACCTTCATCCTGGAGGGCAGAGTTCTAGTCTGGGAGATGTTGACGTTCATTAAAGCAATGTACAACATGTTTTTTTTTCCAAACACATGGTTTTTGACGAATCAGCGAGGCAAACTCGTGACACTAACATGCTGCCCTCTAGTGGACTGGCAAGTGTATTAAACGCTTTAGTGTGATACTGGGATGCGTTTACAATATTCTCATATACTGGATTTCTTTATCCGTTGTGTGGACATGGCTGCCAGACACACAGATGTGACGGCCTCAGAGATGATGAATGAGAAAGTGGCAGGATTGGACTCACAATCAGACAGCTACAAGAAGGGAAACTCACACTATCACAGTTTGTCCTTAAACAACGTGGTAAGGAGCAGGTCAGAGCACAGTAGCTGAAAGGCTGCCCACAGCTATCGACCCAGCTCTGTGGAACAGTGGAGAGGTTTTGTGAAGTGAAAAGAGAAATTAGATCAGTCCATATAAATGGGGCCGAAAAGTAAACTATTCCAACCTCCATTCTTAACCATATTTTGCTTTCCTCTTAAAACCACGATCCCGATTGATTGATTGATTGATTGTCACGCTACAGATGTGTGTAAATCCATACCGTGACCGAGGATTGAAAGTGGAAGCACTGAAAATAGCCTGGAACCAGTTGCAACTTCTAAATCCGTAAATTAGTTCAGTTTGAGGTCAACGTGTCTAAAATTAAACACAATTAGTTTAGCCTTGTGTTGCACATTTCATGTCTCTGTACTTCCCATCATTCCTCTGCTCCTGGCTGTCTCTCCTCATCTGTCGTGTTGCATCTTTGCTTTTTATCCCCTTCCCACTACTTCTGCTCTGTACGGCTCATCCAGCTGCTGCTAATAAAAGCAGAATAGCAAGAAAAATATAAATAATACAGTAATGTGTGAGGTAAAATTTAGCAAGGCTGGAAGCAGGCTGCTAATTTGTGATTTCCCATCTGATAAATGTTCTCCTCTCAGATCACTTTTATTTAGGCCTGTATTCAGCATTAACAGTTTGACTCCATGTTGGAAACACCAAGGCTGCCTCGCTGACCTTTTTTTTTTGCTGCGCGTGTAAAGCGCACATTATCACCCACCCCCAAAGAGGAATTTGGGCAGTGATGTTAACTTGAGTGAGATGCTGCTTGGAAGGGACAGATGGATGAACAAGCGCTTGTTCATTTGTTCCTCCAGCTGTCCCTCACACACAATCCCGTGGACACAGTTGATCAGATTTTGACGAAAGTGGGAGTAATGCTGCCTCCCACCACCACACTCCGGCATTTTCAAATGACATAGATGATGTCACAACTAATGGTTAAGGAGGACATTAATGGAGCTCTCGCAAACTATTCATCAAAAATTATAATTGTACTACAGTGAGTGGTTAACTGTTTTTCTTTTGTAACTGTTAAACCAAAAGTAGGACCAAAAAATTTGGTCTAAAGTTATCTTGAATATATTTGGCTACCATTTATGATCTGCATTATTAACACTTTAATGCATTTCGGTTCTGCCTTTTTTTTTTCTTCCCCTATAGGCCCTATGTTAGTTTTTATTAGTAGTAGATGGTAATAATAGAGTCCACCATTCCAGCATCCCATTGAATTCAGATTGTCTACCTAAGCACAAGAGATAGGCTACACATAATTATAACATTTTATGTATTGACATTAAAAAAAAAAAAAAAGCTGGGTTATTAAAATAATTATCATTATAAAATAAAAATGTGTGTGTAGCTGCCTCACTGTTTCATGTTCGTTTTCTCAACACCATCTCACAATTATTGCCAATGCAAATGGAAGCTCCCACTGCTCTTTATTTAAAGCATCCGACCATTAAACATATGTCTGCAGATTTACTCTCTTTCAGAGACTGAGATGTGATTCCCTTTGCCAACTCTCTGGCACCCACTCAACAAAAAATGATAACCAGTCACATGATATTGTTTCCACAGAATAAAAGACGGGAAATAAGTTGGTAGAGAGAAAACCTCTAGTTCAATGTTGCCTTGTATCATCATCCTAGCTCGCTTTGTTTGCCCAAACAAAGTGTCCAGGATATCATCGCACGCACAACTCCCTCTCGCCAGACATTGGCAATAGCATCGAGTAAAAATGTCCCACTCTGAAATGAATTGATGACGAATGATTCAGTTTCCGTTGGCGTCAAAGGACAGTTTAAGCACACATATTACCAGTCGATGTTTGATCCCAGCAGCTCTATTTTTGGATGACCCTCGCTGGCAATATTCTCTTGCACAGCATCGACCTCTCTCTGCTGCATTTCTTTGCCTGTATACTCTCACGGCTGATAATCCGAGTCAAGTCAATAGCTGCACTCTTATTGTGGGACGACACTTTCACTGTTGGAAATGTAGCCAGCTGCAGAACAAGTGAAGCGAACAAGGTTTGTTTTCTGCGGCATTTCGATGCCGCTCTTGCTGTGACTTTATGTAGCCAAGGTCTTTGCTCATGTAGTAATTTATGAGGTTTAACAAAATGTGTGCAAGTAATTAGATCTCAGTAGGCAGCTCCCGGTGTTTTAAAAAGCCTTCACTTTTATCTCTCTTCAAAGTGCTGTGGTTTTCATCAGGATAATCCAGGGGGATGCAGTAAAGAGAAGCTCAATCAACTCATGATGTCATCAGCAGTACTGCAGGAATTTAATGGTGTATTTTTGATTATGCAAATCGTGTTGAAAGATAAAATGTTGGACTTTTACTCAAACACTGATGGTTGATCATTTATTCAAAATAGATTGCCAAATGTCCGTGTGTATACAGGCACATCATCTCTTTCACAGAGTAAGTGGCTTGTGGGGATAATTGGTTTGTTTACTAGCGGGCTTTCACTCTGGTCAACTGTCTGCTCTCTACCAGAGCGTGTACTTCATTTTTTTTTTTTTCCCTTTTCACAACTAGTTTGTGTGTGTTGTTTATCCCCCTGGGAACAAACAAGCCTGGTGCTGCCTCCGTCTGTGTGACGCGTCGGCCTGTGCCCGCCGAGGCGAGTCATCTCGTTTGTGTCATGATGCAGTCGACTCACTGATGTCACTCTCGAGTGTTTGTTGCTCAAGTCTCCTGAGACTGTCTCGTCTGACTCATCAGGGTTGTCAGTCACATAAACAGCCCAGTGAGCTCCAAATTGCAAAGGATTCAGGAGCCATGGAAAGGCAACTATTAAATATATGAATAATTCATCGGAGGTAGTTGATTGTTAAAAACAAAATTCTAAATCATATCTCTGCGTGTCTCTGAATTCTTGATTTTTTTTTTTCTACCTTGCGGTTACAGTTGTTGGCAATTCTCTTCACCTCTAAATATCCTTTTCTCCATTACAGCTTCACTTGCTCATCACTTCTGGACTGCTCCTGTCTCTTATTTAGAATTGTTTCTTGTATTTTCCTGGTCAGATCTGGGCCTTTTCCTCCTCATCCTCCATCTTTTAATCACAGTGAGCCATGCCTGCCATCGTCAACCTCCTCTTCAACATGGTCTCCACCAACACCACCATCTCCTTCGCCGTGATGCTGCCGATGGTCAGCCTGGTCTCTCTGCTGGTGGGTGTCGGAGGTCACCTCCTGCTGTGGCTGGTGCTGGTGAGGAACCCCCGCAGTCGCTCCAAGCCAAGCTCCATCCTGCTCCTCAACCTCAGCCTGGCAGACCTGGGCGCCCTGCTCACCCTGCCTTGTGTCCTCCTGAGTGCTAGTTTCCAGAACTGGCAGCTCGGTGGTGGCACCTGTGTCTTCCTGGGATTCATGACCTCAGTGACAGTGGGAGTGGAGATCTTCAGCCTGGCGGCGTTGTCCGTGCTGAGGTTTCATATTGTTGCACCGCGGACGAGGCCTCCGACTAGTCTGATGCAAGTGTGAGTATCACTCGTCAAGCAGATGTGGGTTCATGAAAGGATTAGGGCCAATATGTGCAGAATCTTTGCGATGAAATCATTTTTCAAATTATTCTCTTGTCCAAAATTGTTGTTTTAAATTTTGTGACAATCCATCAGAAATCAATCCATTTCAGCGACCCTGTGTGGGGTGTTTTGATACCACAGTGGGCTCAAAGTCCAAGATGTTTGAACTTTTGCAGTCCCCTCAGGCTCCTTCAGATTTGGCTGTCAGCAGTAGACTGAAAATAAAAATAGTGCAATACCTTCGAGGGCCACAAGGGACTGCCTCCAATAGACTCCAAAATTAATTCCTTCTGATTAGTGTCCTGCTGGTCCTTCAGAAAATTCCATCATTTAAAATTAGGCTTTAAAGAGTATGTTTGGGGATGTGCCTGGTTTGATGCACATGGCTGGAGTAAAGTCTAGAGGGGAGGGCGTAATAGCCATCATTTAGATCAACCCCTCGTTTCTCCTCATGGCTTCCAAATATGGTCACTTCTGGTGATGGTCACCCAAAGCACCAAGAAAATGTAACATTTTCTACATACGCTATGAAGTATCTACTTATATTTAACAAAGAGATGAACATCAGCAGCTAAAGAATCAGATATCCCCCACCGTAGCTGGTAGAGAGCAAAACTGAGCAAAAAGGAGCATGACTGTTAAACTTACAATCACTGGGTGACCACAGACACAACTTTAAATGGAGCTTAATGTTTCTGTGAATCGGCTTAATGATGTGTAAACACAAAGCTTTGTTAATATATTGGTAATATTTTAAAGAAAAATGCAGCTTTTTATTGAATTACATGTTTTTAACGTCAAGTAGCCTACAACTTGTTAACTTGTTAACTGCTTGTGCATACTCACTGATTTCAACCATTCTAATATTTTTAATTGTTCAACTCTTTCGGGACATTTATGCTAACGTTCAACTTTTTCAAACATTTAGCATTTTCAAAATATTAAGCATTTCTTAACATATTTGTAACATTTGAGTGAATAAAGAGATTCTTCAACTCCTCTAAAACTTTCTGTCATTGTCACAACAGCAGCCAGACATCATCTCGTTCAGATTCCTCCCGTTTCCCCATGTTTCTTTGTCTGACTCTGATTATTTGTCCAACGTGGGCCGAGCTGTCCTCTCCTGAGTCGCAGCGCCGCCTCACCTGCTCTTGATCACAAGTGACAAAACTGCAATCAGTGCACTCATCAGCTTCTCCTGCTGAAATTATCTGGCCCTTCAGCAACTCTGTGCCAAATGAAGTCACGCTAGGTGGTAGTTTCAGTCTTTGTGTACCTCGCTTAACTTATTTTTTGTTGTTGCATCCTGGATTGCAGCCTGTTCAGTTGTTTCTTTGTTATACATTTTACTTTCCACCAGCCTCCCTGACAGTGCAGTTTGGACCCACATTCTTTATTTCTTTGGTTGTTAATTTATGGTTGAATTGATTTTTTTGTATTTGTATGCGAGTTCAGTTTGACTGCGTGAATCCCTTACCTCTCTAAAACTCCACCTCTTTACTGTCATTGGTTAATTCAAAAATCAGTAGTCAGAAAAAGAGGCGGGACAAAGGACACGTGCTGTCATCAGAAAAGGGGTGGGGCTTAGGGTCATAAATCAATCAATCATCAATCTGACAGGTTGTAGGGCATACCTCTCTCTTCCGTCTACACACCTAATAAACCTATTCTCCATCTCAGGTTATGGGCTGTGGTCGGCATTTGGCTCGTCTCTGTAACCATGGCGTTACCGAAGGTCACCTACATCAACTTTGACGGCGGTTGCACGTGGTCAGTCGGCCAAGACCAGTGGCTGTTCTTCCTGGTTCCCGCCTTCCTGGTTTACTACGTGGCCCCCCTCCTCTGTATCGCCATTACCTGCGGCCTCATCATTTCTCACCTCCACAGCTGCAGGGGCACGCTGGCTGCTGACAGACGCAACAAGAAAGCTACCGCCCTGCTCATTGGTTCAACCGTGGTTTTTGCAATCAGCTGGTTGCCGTACTATGCTCTTGAGTTCGTCAACGTCATGTCGCCTCACGTTAGCTCAGCAGCTTCTCCCGTTAGCAGATCCGGGTATAAGCCATCGCCAACCTTCCCTCCACCGTGTTCGTCACCCACCTCGCCCGGGCCGAGTGAGGAAACGCAGACGAGGGTGTCCCTGGTGTGGGAAGTGGCATCCCTGACGGCCATTTTGCTGGTCTGCCTGGCGCCTTGCTGGAATCCACCACTTTACTTCCTGCTGTCGCGTCCGGCTGTACGTCAGCTACGAGCTCTCCTGCCGTCTTTCTTTCGAGAGCAATTGAGAAAAAAACCCATACAGCGTTGGCGTATCACCCCGGCTCCGCCATCGTGCCTGCTGATCCCTCAACGTCCTGCACACTCACTCACCAAACCCTGACACATGGACAGACTCAATCAAGTTCACATAGCTGTGCTAACTCACATAATCCCATGAGATACTATTCATATTTGCCATCACAACAGACACTGCAAATCCAAACATATGCTTTACAATACGCTTTGTACACTACATAGTATAGTGTTTGTTTAGATGTTGTAGCCACATCCAGTCTCTAAAATGGCCCTTGGAAACAGTGAGCAAACCTCACAGTGTATCATAAACAGAATGGATCAGGTGCCATAAAAACACAAGATTTATATTCCTCATCACAATGCCAGAGTCACTAAGCAACTTGCTGTCTTTCCGCGGAGGAGAGCTGGAAATAGGATTTAAATGAAACATTTTACAGCCAAACGAAGCAGTTTCTCTTCATAACAAAGCTCACATCATCATTTACAAATCCAGGTCACTGAACTTAAAGAGACCTCTTCAGAGCTCCCACATGGGGCCCGAACCTGCAATCTTAACAGCCTTTTTCAGCTGGCTGAAGGAAGTCTTCTGCCGAGCCCACACTGACTGACATAACCCATCCGAGCAAATATAAACCAAACTCCCCGTGGAGCTTTTAAACAAGTGTCTCCAAACCGCAACAAAAATAGCATCCGATAAGTATGACATCTAGCATGTGAGCACTATGAAAAGAGCTTTGCTGTGTTTCCAGAAGCGTCCGTAGGACATCATTACATTGCATCTAGTACATTACAAGCAATGCTACCTTGTAAACCCTATTACTAAGTCATCTGACTGAGCAAAAACACAGGGGACACAGTGCTCCTTGTACAGCTTAGTAGCAGCATTGTCTGATGTCATCTCAATAACCTTATGAAAAGAAGCCTCCTTTACTTATGTGAAGCTTTAAAAGAAGCTGACTTGTTTTGTTCTGAGCTCGAATGCAGAGAAGTTCTTATTAGATTGGGATTTGACACAAGGGATCACATCAGCAGATGAATACATGGTAAAATGACTTCTTAACAAGTGGCGGCCATCTGCATCCGGAGTGGCTTAATCTCACAATGTAAAGGGCCTGTCATGTACTCGTTGTGGTCAGGGGGCTTTATTTGACAAATTGGAAGTGGGCGAGTAATTGGATTTTTTTTTTGTTGAGAGCCCATTCATTTGGACATATGTAAAGCAGTGGTGAGAAGTTATTGGGATGTTACAATCACTTGCCATGAAATATTATATAATGGGTTTGTTTTGCAGCCAAACTGGAGATGGTTTAAATATTTAATCTGAAAGAAACACAAATATATTTAAGTAACAATTTAAGATTTTGGATGTATGCTTATTGGCTGTCTTGCTGTGAGTTAAATGAGAAGCTAAATACCAGTCTCATATTTGTCTGCTAAATATGAAGCTACAGGCAACGAGCTTCTACAGGCTGGATGTGGCAAAAAGGGGAAGACTTGCTCTGTTCAAATGCAACACCTCTTTTAACTCAGTGTTATATGCTATATTTTGTGTCCATAACAAAGTCAAAGGTTAGAATAGACAGGTTGTGGTTTTACAGGTCTGTTTGTGTGCACATTTACTTATTGCTTGGACGTAGTAACTATCTGGAGTCTCTGCTGGTTGTTTTCCCATTATCTGTCTTTAAACTATGCTAAGCTAGCAAGTTGCCGACTCTAGGTTTAGCAAATGCATATGTTCATCTAGGTTAGCCTATACCGGAAATCTACTATTTAAACTTGGCAGTATATCAATATTACATCATGGTATGAGACTGGATATCGTTTTTGATTTTTGGTTATCGTCAAATGGCAAAGTTGTTGTCTTTTCCTGGTTTTAAAGTCTGCATTACAGTAACCCACTGAATCTTTATATCCAGATTACTGATGATTATTTATCAAAAACGCTCAGTGTAAATATTCTGTGAAAGCACCAATAGTCATCCCTACAATATCGTTGCAATATCAATTTCGAGGTATTTGGTCAAAAACATTGGGATGTTTATTTTGTCCATACCGCCCAGCCCTGAACATTTTTTAGAAACAGTTTAGTTTTTTTTCTAGCTCACGGGAACTGTGCAAAGAGGTTATTAACACAGCATTGACATATTTCTTACACAAAAAATGTGTTAGTTATTTATAAATCCAGCAACTACCAAGCAACGTCATTAATCTTTTGGAGTTGTGTTCATAGCGAACTGGCGAATGGAGGTCCAGTATTCTCTCTGTTTTAGCTCTTATTTGTTCTCCGTCAACTCGTGAGGGAAATATGTCACTCCATAGCTCCTAAATGTTCACAAGCTTGTGGCAATTTTTTTTGTTCGCCATATGGTAACAATAAGGTTTTGTAGAACTGAAAACGTCTACCTGCTTTTTCTTTCCTTCCTTTTTTAAATGATTTTTGTTCATGAAGTAAATCAAAGGGAAGTTTCCAACCTTGCCAGGAGAAAGTTTCAGACAGGAAGACACAACTTGGCAGCCTGGCTCTGCTAGACTACTGCTGACAGCCTCTGTTTGACCAGTTTCAGTCGTTAAGTTCAATGCTGTCCACGCGCAGCAGGATGCAACGACTGCTCATGATTCCCTATGCCCACATGTATTCATGCAATGAATTAGGTTCTGGTAACACCAAGCCAAGAACAATAGCCACAATAAAAATACTAAAACCGTAACTATGAGCTGAAATGTCGGGTGATGATTCATCCTCACCAAGAATGACCTTTTCTTCTGTTCTTTCACATTGTCATTTGAGATATTAAACTTTATTGGAACAACCACTCGTAAGTATCATTAATTATCACGTGCTCGGATAATATTTCAGTACTTTAATTTCATCAGATGTGTAAAAGTAATTCAATTCCATCTGTCCCATTGTCTTGATTTGTGGATGGCAGGCATGTGACGATATATATATATACATGTATTGAATCTCTGACCTTGCAGTTTTATCTTATTGGCGGCCATTAATCCGGTTTTAGTTACCTCTTGACCTTCTGACATCTTCCAGACTTCACGGCTGCATTTTTGAATGGCAGAACAGAGCGTTTCCATTAGCAGGGAGCAGGCAGTTTTTCGTTGATACCGTCTTGGTGGCTAATGACAGCACTTATCTCTGTCATCTGTCTGCGCTGTGATCCTCTCACGCAGTGCGGGGCACTAGTGAGCTCTGATGTCTTGATGAGTCTTAATTAAGTCTGCAGATTAGTGAAAGCTTAAAATATAAGTCATGCTCAGCGGGCCCATTGAGAGGATCCTTCCCATTTCCATTCAGTGTGTTTACTGCAGCCCTGATGTGTCTAGAGGACTGATGTACGATTAAAAATACCGCAAACTCAAGGCGGTGAGCAGAATGAGCTGCAAAATAAAGCTGAGAGAAGAATAATAAGGGATTCAGGAGATAGTTATTATAACAGAGGGGACTTGTAATTGTCTAGATGGGCATTTGAGAGTGATATTGATTCTTTGTGTGAAAACAAGACCACACACTTCCCACTTAATAGCCTTAAAGGATGTCAGGTCATTGACAGTCATTGAGCACTATTTAAATCCCACAGGGAGGATGTGTTAAATACAAAGAGCTAAAGTCAAGTAGTTTTTCACAAATACACGTTTCTCCAGGCAAGAACATTCCAACAGCATGATGGACACTGCAATACAAATTTGTGAATTGTAATTGGATCTTCTCAAATTTGTTTAGAATGCATTTTTTTTATTGCAGGAAAACAGGAAAACATGTTTCATTTGACACAAAGTTTGTCATTTTTTAGGATGGTAAATTTACTGTATTTATAGGAAAGCAATAATTAGTGATGCATTTCTTTTTACTTTCTTTCTCTTTTATCTAGTTTTTGACTTTGATTTTAATGTAGCTTCGGTGAAAAGGAGTTACTTTTATGTTCCCTTCCATGAGACTAAATAAACCATTGAACTTATGTGTTTGCATGTTTGTTGCATCATCTTAAAGCCTAGCAGTTGCACATTTAAGGTGTTTTAAATTGTAGGTTTTTGATATAGCTAACATAATTTTGTCCTGTTCACATCTGGCATTAAGTATGTCCAGGGTGATCCAATCTAGATTGGTCAGGTCTAAGTACAGGTGTGAGAGTACCCATGATGCACTTAGGACGCATTGAGATCTGATTGCTCAGACCACATTCGGAAATGGTCTGGGCCGGATATTGTTTTAGCAGTGTGTATGTGAATGTGTCCAGGGCCACACTAAACGACCGCCTGCTCAAATGACATCCACTCTGTTAGAGAAAGTATACATACATATTTATGTACAAAACAACCAGAAGAAGACAACTAATGTAAATTATTCTTTTAATTTTCGTCAGACTTGGCGCAGAAAGAACTTTGTTGCCCCCTGATGAGTGATGAGGTCATATTTTCCTTACAGTGCACCTCTCTGAAGTGTTTAACATGCTAGCTTGGTAATTTCTGCAATAGGCTGTTTCTTTTCCATAGTCTTAAACTAGACCAGTGATTCAAAGCTTACTGGAAGTTAACTGTCCTGCTCATGTGATGATATTGAAAACCTTTTATATCAGAGGTTTAAGTTCTTAAACAAAGCTATAAAAGGGCAAATCTAGATTCATTTAAGAAGTCGTTCTGAATTGCTCAATTGATTCATCAAATCAGTCAGGGTGCTAGCCATGCACATCTAAGGCATTCGACATTCACACTGCAACTCATTTAAATCTGTAATGATATCATCCATATCTGGATAAATGGGCTTTTTACAAGCATTTCATTGCCCCTGGCCACTAAGAGATCCAGTTTTTCTCTAACTGAAAGGGAGAAGAAGTAGAGCATCCATGCTGAAATAAATTTTTAATAAAGATAGTAGGTATGAGTCATGTCAGCTTCCAGATGTCACTGGGATTGGACATAAATGTCTGTATCTTTAACCCAGCATAGAACTAAGCAATAATGGGGTTTGCA